>NC_091123.1:94888919-95198086 GCF_040183065.1 Periplaneta americana
CTGGCAGGCATGCTTTCTCCCTCTCTCTTCTACATGACTGATTGTGCATATTCCGATAAACTCCTTACCCATTACCCATTTCAGTGACTGCTGACGACCACTGGTGTAGCTTATGCTGGAAAAAGTGGACGTACATATGGCCATTAAGTCTACCGGGTAAGAAATGAGGTTGCAAATATACAAGGCGTATTAAGTTTGTGGTCACAGTGATGACATATCTTGAAAATGGTTGGTTTCTGGATGTATGTTTATTAGGATTTTTGCCTTGTTTTATTTTTCTCTAGTTATGCCTACAGTTTGTACCTATAATTGTGAAACACTCTGTATATGTGATGATTGTCCAAAAAGTTGCCTGGATGGTATTCGTAAATCCTATGCTAACCAGTGAACCATTCTGCATCTGCCCCGATAGACCCAGGTGCCATCTGCAGAAGAGTAGTACCTGATAAGCCTCAGGATTCATAGCCATTTCTATATCAGCATTAGAAACCTGTTCTACCATCAAGTATTCATCCCAGACTATTTTTAACAATTGCAAATGATAGACGAACTCGAGAGAAAGGTGAAGTGTATTGGTGAAATAATAATGGGAAACAGGAGTATGCAGAGGAAATACTCTCTGCAACGTCTGCTTTGTTCACAACAAATTATATCATTACCTGGCTAGGATCAAACCCGACCTGCTTAGAGGACGTGCTAGGCTTGAGCCACAGATGCAGCAGAAAGTTTGACTAGGGAGATACAGTATGTTTTCGTGAGGAGGAAGAGCAGCAGCAGCAGCAGTCATAGTGATGATGGTAATAGTAGTAATAGTAGTAGTACTACAATACTAGTAAATAATAATAATAATAATAATAATAATAATAATAATGATGATGAAAAAATGCTGGCATGGAACTACAGATAGGTAACAAAATTCATACTGAAATTAATACAATATTAGCATGAAATTGGTGCACATGTAAACAGTGTCTTAAATTAAGGTATAACAGAATCTAATCGTGCTGATATAATGCAGTGCAATCAAGAATCAAGACAAAAGAAAAATATTTTTAACCAATAAAAAGAAAAATTAAAATGAGTTTTATAAGAATAGAATTGGAGTAAAATAGTCATATAATCTTTTTACTTAAGAGATCATTATTTACATTTTAGTTTCTTTTTGTGCAAATACTTCCAATTACACAAATTGTTGTGTTATATAGTACAATTATGATTACATAGCAAACAGTGAGTGTTGTGATATGAAGCAATCATAGGAACACTAGCCTCGCATTTGTGTGGGAAAATCAGATTGACTCAGGTGTAAAATTTCATTGTATTAAATGCAATAAATTAAAAGTAATGGACTATTATTCTGAAAATTTCGATTATGCAATATTCAAATGAAAAGACCACTGTAAATATGAATACTCTGGTGTTAGATTTTAGTTCGTAAAATCACTTTCCTGACTACATTCTTGTTCACATTAGTATGTAGTAGTTTTATTTTCATACATATCACATTCATTAAATTCTTTATTTACCAGCTTGTTTGACAGGGCGGCTTGGTGCAGGAGCAGTACGCTTTGCAATTGGACCACCCCCACGTGGTGCTGATGAACCCCCACTTCCCAACTGATCCCCCCCTCGAGCAGTGATGGCATCATAATCCGCACCAGAGTAATTGGCATCAAAGAACTTTTTGAACCATTGCAGAAATTCAAAATTATCTTGAAACCTTCCCTTGATTAGCCTATCTATTGGAACAATCTGAAAAATCAATGAATGTGCAAAGTAAAAATAAATATCTCATAAACAGTGCATATAAAAATAAAATATAACTCACAACAACTGCAAGACGAAAACACCAACTACTGCCTCTGGGTCTGAAAATGTAGAACATGCACAAGAAGTGCAAACAAAAATGTGCATTGAAAGAAAGGAGATGCCATATGTACAAGGTAGGAAGTCTGACCAGAATAAATTGTATGGGCTGCATAACCAATCAAATTCTGTCTTAATAATCCCAATGTACCAAAGTTTCAGTATCTAATATGTGATCACTTTAAAAGAATTATTTATGTGATAACTTTTAATTTTTCATTATAATATTGTATTTTAAGTGAATTATAACTTGTTATGAAAGAAGTTTCCTCCATTGATGGTAAAATTATGATTGCTCTTCTAGTTAAAAATGAGAAATTTACAACAGACAAAGACAAGCAGTAAAGTAAACTGTAAGGACTGCCTTCTGAAATTTTCTTTCACTGAAATGCTCTCACCCTCTAATAACACGAAACAGTTTTCAGTTTGACATGGTTCTTATTTATTATATTAAAGAAATATTCGACATGCTTTTCATTATTTTGTACATAAGAAAGTATGCATATATAAGTGAAATTAATAATATTTTATCCTGTTAATGAAGGCAAGATTCTTGAAAATGTAATTTTATATGGCCATGATAATTTGAAATATATAAATCAAGCAAGACATCATGTTCACAAGCAGTTCTCAGAGTTAAAATGTTCTCATATTGTATGTTATCTCTATAACATGTGCCTTTACAAAAGAGATGTTTCGCTTTGATTGTATGAATAAATTTTAGCTTCCAAATATGAGACAAGGATTAAATATTACGATATACACAAGAAAATTAAGACATGATCAAATTCTAGTATACAGGGTGATTCAGGACCTCTGCGACAAACTCTGGGGATTGATAGATCTCGCAATGAGCATCATTTTTCATAAAACAACCCACATTCTTCGATGCCTCATCTAGGAAGTACGTGACATCGAAAAAAAGACAGGTTTTTAGTGACATTTACAGTAAATTAATAGATGAATTATTCATTTATTTCTTCAAGTACCCCTGTAGAAGGTTACAAGTGTCCTGTCATTTTGCTGCCACGTTTGAATGGAGCACTCTTCGGAACACACTTCCACTGCTCCTGGAAGATGTACACTTCATGATGTGAGGGGACATGTAATTCAACATAATTTTCCAACGCACTTCAACCTGGTTGTACGAGCACACCTGAACATCATCTATGGGGAGCAATGGATAGGGAGAGCCAGACCCTTTGTGTGGCCAGCATGATCACCCGACTTCACGCTCTTAATCTTTTTTTTTCTTTTGGGACATGTCAAGTAATACACCACTCGAATTGACACCAGAGAGGAACTGACTATGAGACTATTAGCTGCTTTTGATCAAATTTGACACAGGTCGATAACCACTGCTACGATGGTATAATGAATGTAATCAGGTTCAGGATAGACACTTTGAACACCTGTAAACTTGTCAGCAAACATACTGGAAAAATAATTAATTTCATAATCGTTAACGTCACTAAAACCTGCCTTTCTTTCGATGTCGCTTGGCTCCTAAATGAGGCATCAGAGAACCTGGGTTGTTTTAAGAAAAATGATCCTCATTGCAAGATCTATTGATCCCCAGAGTTTGTTGCAGACGTCCTGAATCACCCTGTATACCAAGTTATAGGATATAAATGTTTATTAGTAGTTTTTTTTTATAATTTTCTGCGATTCCTTTCCTTTATTATCAATTTTAATACTGTAATTTATTGAATTAATAAGCAATGATTTTTAAATTATGATTTCTAAGAATTTCTAATTGCACAGAATTCGATTAATTACAAGCACACTACGGCTGAGGCCACAACAGCTAAAGAGAACATCCAAAGGATGCATGGCCAGTGAATGTTACCAGGCTGTCTCACGACAGAAGGACGTGATGGAGGATGGGGCTTTGCCATGGGACGATTTGGAGCAGAGACAACCACAGGGAGCTGATGAAGACTCCCGTTCCTGCTACCACTGCCCAGAGGCTGGCATCCACGAGCTTCATAGCCATCATAATCTCTACCATCATAGTTGGCATCAAAAAATTTCTTGAACCACTGAAGAAATTCAAAATTGTCCTGAAATCGGCCTTTAATCAATTTATCTACAGGAATAACCTGCAATAAAGAAGAGTTTATCTTTTAACAAGGCCCAAACTCTTTTTACACATATATTACAGGAACTATATGACCAAGTTAACACAGAACTTCTTACCTTGCAATAGCAACATATTATGCTGCCAATATAGTCAATACCTACTGAAAGTTATACAAGTATACTAAGTTGTAATCTACTGTGTACCTACATAAATATACAAATGTTAAAGATTTCTGATTTAGTTTTTAATTATCAAGAGATGTAATTTTAATACTAAAAAAGGCACAATACAATCGTAAATGTCACTACTAGTAATATTAATAATAGGCAATAACACATAATACAGTTATTTCTTTAAATGTTTCAGAACTTTTCATTAAACAATTTAAAGTGTGCAACTAATTTATGCACAATTCAGAATACAATTTATATACTAATTTACAATCTATATGAAAAACAGGAATATTAACAAATTCTGGTTACTTACTCATATAAGAATCAATCTGGATTTTGCAAAACTACATCTTGCAATGATATTAATCATAATTTCTATGTAATTTATATCCAAAGTTTACACTGCAATTTCAGGTTTGTCTATTTCAAAGTGGGATGAGTAATGTGGGGAGGGGGGACGGGACAAAGTAACAGGAAACAAAATGATCAAATTACGTAGAATCTCGTCACTTTCATTTTCACAGTGATTTACTGTAATTCACTTGCAAAATATTAAATAGAATTATGTGAGAAACTAAAGCTAAAATTGATAACTGACATTCATGAAGACTGATTCAGGGAGAGGGAGGGGAGAAAGAGGGGAGGGGGAGGGGGAGGGGGAGGGAGGGAGAGAGAGAGAGAGAGAGAGAGAGAGTTATGAGAGGACAAGAATGAAGCTTATTTCTGGTTACTTTGTAATTATTATATTCTTACTAATGAAAATGTATCTGTAATAAATATCTGCTATAATAATAATAATAATAATAATAATAATAATAATAATAATAATAATAATAATAATAATATCATCATCATCATCCTATGTGCAACAGCTCATAATCAGCTAAGGCCTACCAGCTGACTACTGATCCCATATAGACAGTCTGATCTGTTTGGGTAAGGATAATATTAATTTATTATTATAAAGCTATTATGATAGTAGGAAAAATTTCTTGCTTGTTATATTATGATTAAAAGATGGGAGTTTCCATATATGACAAGCAACAATGCATAACCTGAAAGGACATTTGAAAATCGTAGATGATTAAAATGGCTACTACAAATCAACAGCGGGCACAATGTGTTCTTTGGTATGCTAAATTTGAGAGTGTTAAAAGAGTTCAAAAGGAATTTCGACGTGAGTATGGTGTGCATAATGTACCTAAATACGATTTCATAATGTTGTGGTATCAAACATTTGTAGAAACAGGTTATGTGTTAAAAAAACATGCAGGAGATCGCAGGTGAAACCCAGTACAAGAAGCAGCTATCTCTTGGCTTGGTTCCCAAACTCCCCAGATCTAACCCCTCCTGACTTCTTCATGTAGGGTTTTGTTAAAGACATTGTCTATTCAAAGAAACTCAGGAACATTGATGATCTGAGACCAAAAATTACTCAAACTTTTCAACAAATCACCCCTCTTATGTTACATTTCCTTCCCAAAATAATTAAGGAGGTAAGTTTTTATTACATTATTATTTTGTTAATTTCTTTCCTATTTTAGCTATACGTATACTTACAGCAGCATCAAAACTTGTTGCTCTAAGTGTTGAAGCACAGTTTAAAGGTTAGGAGACTATATTGGGGGGGGGGGGGGTCTATTACTGGTACAAACATAAAGTGCTTGTCCCAATGCTTGACAACCCATGTCAAACACTGGTACATGTTTCTAACATAAAATTTATATATTTATATTACTAGAACTAAAACAAAATTATATGATTTAATTAAAATGAACAAATCAGCACAAAAAAAATCTTGACTGGATATTAGCTGAAAATAAACACAGAACCTTAAGACTTCCAGTTTACCATCCAGACTTGAATTCTATTGAATTAGGCCTAATTTTGGGAGATATCAAACAGTGGGTGGTAATAGGAATGTGACATTTAAAATAAAAAATGTCGAAGACCTAAGTTGGCAAAGGTTTCAGCAAATCAGCCAGAAAGAATGGAAGACATAGCAGTGACATTGAAAAAGATGAACAGCATTATTATGAGAAAGACAGTATTGTGGAAGAGAGAACTGAAAGAATCGTAATTTAAGACACTGAACTGGAAAGCAGTGAAGAATATTTAGAACATGGGAGAGACACAGCAGAAGACATGTCAGGTGTGGAAGAAATAGAGAATGATTAATTTTTGGTGTACGTGCAGTAAATGTACTGTTAGGTCTACAATGTGTGACACTGCATGTGATTAAAATTTGAACCAGAATTGTGTCCATTATATTTAGTAGTGACTGTACTGTTACTGTTTCAATGTGCACGTGTTACTGGTGACATCATAATCCAGCGGATTCAATAACATAAGCATCAGGTAAGCAACTTGCATCTATGCTTTCATTAAATATCTTCATCCTTCTAGAACGGTGGTGATACCTATAACAGGGCATTGCCCATGCGTCTTGTGAAATAATATTGCGCAATTAAGATTAGGAACGAAACTAAGAAATCCCCATGAGCTGTCATAAAATAAAAACAAATCCAATAAGTACTAGGCATGTCATCACGTGGTTTGGTGCTTCCTCATTTTCTGTCAGTTTCACACTGAGAATCTCAATTTCTCAGCTCACAGCTCAGTTGCGTTTTGATACATGACAATTGAGCAAGTTATTTATTTGAATGGTGCACTGGTTTAATTGAGGAATTCCACCTGTAAAAAGCATCACAATCTGCCTTATTACGTGAATATGTAAACGAGTTTAGAAAAAATATTTTTAGTAAAGACTGTAAAATATTGTTCTGTCTGGTATGTGAAAAAGTGTTCAGCTAATAAAAAATCTGAAGTTGTGCAACATATACATACAGCGTGTCATAAGGACAGGGTTAAGAAGTAGCCTCTCTGAATCAACAATTGATTACAAGCATAGTAGGTGAACAATGAAGTTTAAGTGACGATTTTTCTAAAGACTTGTCTTTAACTTTAGTGAGTGCCAACATTCCATTATGGAAACTTAATAATGTGCAGCTTCGGAGTTTCTCAGAAAAATATACAAATAAAAGGATCCTGGACTAGTCTACATTATGCAAAAACTGTGTACCAGTGTTTTCAGGATGTAATTTGTAATATACGGGATACATTGAAACACGAATATATCTAGATTTCAATAGACGAGACATCAGACGCAGCAGGGCAGTGTGTATGTAGTGCTGTAGTTAGTGCAATGAAAGCGGGTAGCAAATCATTCCTCTTAAATATTCAAGTACTTGACTGGGTAAATCATAGCACGGTTTCAAAATTTTTCAACGACTCAGTTTTCTTGTGGCCAGATGGAGTACAGTACGACAATGTATTATTTCTCAGTGATGCTGCTCCATATATAGTTAAAGTAGGAGCTGATTAAAAGTTCTTTATCCCAAATTAATTCACCTGACTTGCCTTGCACACGGTTTAGATCGTGTTGCTGAAACTATTACAGCCAATTATAAAGACGTGGACTTACTTGTCTCCAATGTTAAAGTATTTGTGAAGACATCAGAGTTGAAAAATACTGTGAACTATTTGCAACTTTGCCTTTACCTCCTAAGCCAGTTTTAACTTGGGGTACGTGGTTAGAAGCGTATCATATTATGCGGAAATTGAAAACAGTGTTAGATTCCTTAAATCCGAAAGATACAGCTAGGATTAGGATAGCTGAAAAATATTTTTCTGAAGATGACATCGAAAAAAGGATCCAGTATATTCATAAGCGCTTCTCTAAATTATCTGAAATTATAACACATTTGGAGGCTAGAAATAATTCTTTGGAGTACCTATTCACTTTCTCTGATGTATCAAATTTCAAATTTGTCTTAGAAACTCATAGTATTGCTAAAATTGCATTCGATAAGCTTAGTCATGTATTAAATAAAAAGTCTGGTTAAAAAAAACATCTGTCAAATTAGCAAAACACTGTCTGGTGATGGTGAAAAAACTGTAACAGAAGAGGAATTCACCAGACACCAACTCAATTTTTCCCTTTATATCCACATAGCTCAAAGTGGCTGGTTTGTAAAGTTCCTGGGTAGCTCAATCGTACAGTATTGGTATGCTTAGCCAAAGATCCAGGGTTCGATACCCGGCCCCAGAACAATTTTTCCCTTGAAATTATTCAAATGATCTTCACAGGCAGCTGAAAGTTACATTTGCAGTTGTGGTGTTTTTCACATGCACCTGTGACATGTGACATGGAAAGGACATTTTCGTTGTATAAAACCTTCTTCACTGATAGATGTAGGAGCTTCACACAAGAAAATATCAGGACAATTTTCCTTATCTACTAACAGCCACGAATAAGGTAAGATTACCCACAAAACAAATAGTTTATTTGTTTTTGCGTATTATAGAGCATATTTTCTACATTTTTCGTGTATATTTTACTATTTGATTGTGCATACAAATCTGAGCTCTAGTTATGATGAGTTATAACTTCATGACCTCTCTTGGTCTTTAGCAAATCTAAAGAATAACAAATTCGGAGATTTTAGTTTGATGCCACTGCAATTTACAGCACTACACATATTTCCTTTATTCACAGATATTATTAAAATGTTACTAATATCCCAAGTCCTTTAGGTAAGCACATGCTGACTGTAGCAAACCTATAACCTATAGCTTTAGGTGTTAGCTGCTTGGAGCACTACTGCAGCATCAGCTGTTGAATGCTGGCAGACAAAATGGAGTTGCACGACTGTTATATTTGATAGTGACTGAACTTCAACGAAAATACGTGGTGGCAGTATTCTGATTACTTACAGGCCATGATTACCTTGATGAACACATTGACACGGAATTGGTATTACAGAGTATCCTACATGTCCCTTATGTAATCTTAATGAGATATGGGTCAAGATCACCTTCACCATTCAACTTTCAACAGTCCAAAACCAGGATATTTCGTTTTTCTTTAACAAAAAACAACGGAAGAAGGTGCGATGGGAAGTGAGGGAGAAACATGTTTCCCCACTGTCTGAGAATATGAGATGAGAACATCTCCAACAAATATTGAGTCGTGCAGTAAAGTAAATTCAAATACTTGGAATATCGTATAAGGCTGCTGCCTATACCCATTTACCAGAAATGGAATACTTTGTTCCGAATTCCTCACATTGATGGCAATGACTCGAAATGCTATGTCGAAATCTCCAATAACCACCACAATAGGAAATTTTCAGAAACAAATGAAAATACAGTACTGTGCATATAAAATGTTAAACTGTTCTTATGCACATGTAGAGCTTCAAAAGTGTAACTGATCTTTACAAGGTCACATTTCGAACCTCACTGGTTGTGTGGTAAACATAGCATAGAGCCACTGCTGAGACACCTTGTCCCATGGATATAAGATAAGATAAATATCCCCATTTTCCAAGGCAGGAATGGAACCACTGACCATTTGGACAACGGAAAGCAAGTACACTATCCACAGAGCCAATAACTTCTTGTGGTGCAATAGGACAGAAGGGAGAGTCAATGCCAGTAAGCACGATCATGTGTGATTTCTTACAATCACACATATGGGCAGTGGACAGAACAATTTTCTTATTTTGGATTGCAATATAAACACATGCTGGGCAATCTACCCAATAATATGATAAAAAATCCATGACAATGTTTTGGCTGCTGTGGTAATAACACCTATCTATGAGCATTAGGAACAATTAAGGTGGTTTTTCTTTGGTTGCAAGTTGACTTCTCTCAATCTACCATCTTCTTCTTTCTTATTCTGTTTCACCACCCCTTTTATCCAACTTACACACCACTATGGGACAGACAGGATGATCACTCTCATATATGTGGCAAAGATATTTATATAACAGTTTTATATGGGAATGGTTTTAGCTACAATTAAGGTCTTTTTCAACCACATTCATCCTCTTTTCACCCTTTAAACTATGAAATTTTAGAATACATTGCTTATGCCCAAGAGCCAATTGTTCACAGCAGGAGGCATGATAATCATGACTAAGCAACTCTGCATTTCTGATTTGCTGTAATCATTAAAACTTTGAAGGCCATATGCAGGAGTTTGAAGTCAAGAGTAGCTGTTTCATTACATATTATTACGTCACTCAAAATTAGATGTCAAGTTTTCAAATAAGTAAGTCTTGAACAGAAATATTGACTAAATTTAAGACAGGAAATAACAATGCAATTTTCCCTTATGTGAATTACGAACTATTCTGTATGTACATATGTATTATTTTTAGAGGACATGACGCAATTTTTACCTGTGCGTATTACAGAATATGATGAGAAGATGAACTCTTTTGATATAATGCAGGGACATAAAAATCACTATTTAGAAATACACAAGCTTTCAACACAAAAAAGTAATGGAATACTGGTATATACTTAAATATTAAATAGGCATATACCTATTTAATCATGAAGTATAAGTGGCCTTGACACTAAACACATAGGCAGCAGTTTTATACATCTTAAAGAAAAAAGAAATGTACTTAGAGTTTGTATTTCTCTAATCATGAAGTTCATTTTAAAGAACTGTAGTTGTTTGTAAACTTAACTTTCTAAGGATTACCATATAACGACCTAAGCCAAAAAAAAATTACATTACTCTGTCTGTTTACCTTATCTACTCCCATTTTCTTAAATGCTGCTTGAAGAATCTTAAAGTTCTGAATATATTCATGTTCCAGATTAGTTTTGAACTTGATCCTTTTCATTACGACACTGCCTGTAAAACAAATTAAAACTATTGTTAAATGGACAGTGCAAAAGAATACATTTCTCAATCATACCTTTCCTCTACATCAGTGGTTCCCAAACTGTGCTCCACAAAGAGATTAAAATGAAAAATAAATTAAATAAAAGTGGCAAAATTTCGAAGTTGTAATTCTGTGCAGCCATGAATTGTGTATAGGTAATTATTGAGTAGAAATTATTTAGCTCCTACAGCGTGCTCTGGATCAAAGTAAATAGCATTTATCATAGACCGATGTGCATATCATGCATCATCTCAGTCTGCTTTGCCTGACAGCACTTTGTTGGAACTATGCAAATGACAGGAACATCAGCGGAATCAAACACAACTGCGCCATGCTAAACCTGTCTCCGCTTCAAGAACTTCGCCTCATTTCCAGATCTGATTTCTGTTGCATATTAAAACCTTGCATTTCTTCACACCTTCAGTCATATGCAGTACAGTATTATTTATTTATACTTGCTTTTAGTGCGTGCTTTTTATGCAAGTTCTATTATTATAAACAATTGTTAAACGATTTTTTTTTAATCTTCATCTTGAGAACGAAACACCTACTCAATGAAGGATTTTTTGGACCATCTACATAGCGATTCAGAAATATAATCGATTTTTTTTCCCCAATGGATTTTTAGCTGGGGGTCAAGGGGTAGTATGTGGTCTCAAGGGCACACAATCTGCTGATGGTTGTGTGCTATTCAAAAGCTTGAGAAATGCCATTTATTCCTACCAAGCCATATGTATGCATTTCCTCGTAGTGGCCCCTGGAAACGTTTTATGGCTAAGCATACAAGGACGAAAAAGCGAGCCTCCGATGCTATAATTGGGAACTATCAGCTAAGGGAGTAAACCCTAACAGAAAATCATTGGCCACCCAGGATTGCTGGATGGTTGGGTTTACGGCTGACAACCCCATCCCGGAGAAACCCACTGTTACAAATTCCAAAGTAAAAATGAAAGCCGGACTGCCTTATGGACGAAGACCTGGCAAATGTAATAAGGACTTGAATCTCGGAACATGGAACATTTTATCTCTGTACAGCCTAAAGCCCTGACGATGCTAATAGATCAACTTCAACGTTATAAATTAGATATTACATGTTTACAAGAAATACGGCGGCCCAGAGATGGGGTCTTTGGAAAAAAGGATTTTACAGTATTTTATAATGGACACAAGAAGGAACACAAGCTTGGAGTAGGCTTCATTGTGAATAATAAAATTAAACATAATATTTTGAATTTTAATGCAATTAACGAAAGAATTTGTTATTTAAGATTTAAAGGAAAATTGTTTAATTACAGTATAATTAATTTCCATGCTCCAACAGAAGACAAAGAGGATAATGAGAAAGATATTTTTTATGATATTCTTACGGAAACATATTTTAAATGTCCGAAACATGATATAAAGGTTATCATTGGAGACAATGCGCAAATTGGCAAGGAAGATGCATATAGACCCATAATAGGCAAATATAGCCTACATGAGGTGACTAATGATAATGGAGAGCGCCTCATTAATTTTGCTGCCTCTCGAAACATGGTAATAGGATCCACTATGTTCGATCATAAGAGAATACACCTGGCTACATGGAGTACACCTGACAGACAACACTCCAACCAGATAGACCACGTCTTAATTGATAGAAGACATGCAACCAATCTAATGGATGTCAAATCATATAGAGGCCCCAACAAAGATACAGATCATTATTTGGTAATATCACGACTTCGAGCGAGAATTAGTAATGGAAGGAAAATACAAAGTACAAAAACACGGAAATGTGATTGTAATAAATTAAAAGATCCAGAAATTAGATCTGAGTATACTAAGAAATTAAATGCCTATTTCCAAAATAACCAGTTAAATGATCAAGCCTCTATTGAGAACAGGTGGTCCTATTTGTCGAATGGGATTAAAGAGACAGCACAACAGGTATTAGGAATGGCGGAAGTAAATAGTAGAAACAACAGGAATAACTGGTATGATGATGAATGTAAGAGGGCCACAGAAGAAAAAAATAGACTATATAATAAAATGCATCAGAAAAACTTTACGAGAGGTGCATTGGAAGAATATAGACAAGCAAGAAAGAAGGAGAAGAAAACTCATTCTATGAGAAAGAGAGAATATGAAAACTGTAAGTTTGAAGAAATAGAAAATCTAAATACAAAAAATGAAGTAAAATCATTTTATGGGGAACTAAATAAATCAAGGAAAGAATATAAGCCTAGATTAACTATATGTAAAAACGAAAATGGAGAACTGATTACCGATAAAACCAAAATTCTAAGTAGATGGAAAGAGTATTTTAACAATCTTTTATCGAGTAAACCAACGCAGCAGGAGAATATGGATATTAGTAATGACGTTTTCAATGACGAAGATCTAATAAACAAGGAAGAAGAACCACCCACAATGGAAGAGGTACAAAGCGCAGTAGCTAGGATGAGCAATGATAAAGCTCCAGGAATTGACAATCTGCAAGCAGAATTGTTCAAGCAAGGAGAGGAATGCCTCAAACAGATACATGAAGTCATAAGTCAAGTTTGGACATACGAAACCATGCCAAAAGATTGGAAAACCAATATTATATGTCCTATACTAAAAAAAGGAGGCATCAGTCTGCTGAGCAATGCCTATAAAATTCTCTCAAATGTTCTTTATAAAAGACTATCTAAATATACAGAAAGAGAAATCGGTAATTACCAATGTGGCTTTAGGCCCAACAGATCGACCATAGAACAGATATATACACTCAGACAAATTTTAGGTAAAACCAACGAATACAACGTAACGACACACCATCTATTCATTGATTTCCAAATGGAGTATGATACTATTAATAGGCAACAACAATATCAAGCAATGGCAGCACTGAAAATACCTAATAAACTCATTAGATTAGCCCAGATGACAAGGAAAGAAACTATAAACTGAATTAAGATCCAGTCAGATTTACCAGGGGAATTTGAAACCAACAGAGGTATAAGACAAGGAGATGCATTGGCCTGCTTGCTATTTAACATAGCCTTGGAAAAAGCTATAAGAGAATCAGGAATACAGACAACTAACACAATATATTATAAGTCTGTTCAAGTTCTGGCATTCGCAGACGACCTAGATATTATTGCTAGGTCACAGAAAGAACTAGAAATGGCATTTATCTCCCTGGAAAAGGCAGCAAAGATAATGGGATTGAGAGTTAATGAGAGCAAGACTAAATACATGATCTCCAGCCACAAAGGAAACATTATTAATAAAGCACCAACTTATCTTACAATTGAAAATTACAAATTTTAATATGTAAAAAATGTTATATATCTTGGCTCCATGATCAATAATGACGACACCAGTCTTGAAATTAAGAGAAGAATATCTATAACAAATAAATGTTACTTTGGATTACTGAAATATATTAAATTGAAATTCTTAACCATCTCAACTAAAATAAGAATATATAAGACGCTTATTAGGCTGGTGTTGACATATGCCTCGGAAACTTGGACTATGAACAAACAGGACACCAGAAGACTTAGTATCTTCGAGAGGAAAATTCTGAGAGCAATTTATGGACCTGTCAAAATAAATAATGAATGGAGAATTAGATATAATAAAGAAATATACGATCTATTTAAGGAGCTAGATATTATAACAGTTATTAAAATTGGTCGACTGCAGTGGGTTGGACACCTGGTAAGAATGAACGATACTAGACCTGCTAAAAGAGCCTTTACATCCAATCCTGGAGAAATCAGATCCAAAGACCAAGAAGCAGATGGGAGGATAATGTATACGAAGATGCCAACTTTATTGGTGCACGAATGTGAACAGTCAAGGCCAGAAGTAGAGACGGCTGGAATAAAATACTGAAGAAGGCTAGGACCCTCAATGGGTTGTCGAGCCGATGATGATGAATTTTTAGCTGAAGACTGAATCCTTATAAAAAAAAAACTGTCAAAACCTCCGTCACAATACTTCCAATAGCTGTGGCAGCATCAACATCTAACAGGTAAGTTAAAATATTTTATGCAAGGTGCAATTTTTGTTTTTGTTTCTTTTATTATTATTATTATTATTATTATTATTATTATTATTATTATTATTATTATCATTATTTACCCAGCTGCTGCGAATATTATTTTTCAATTACTGCAGTATGGAATAAAAAAGATTAACAGTTGCTGGAATTTTATTGCTGAAAAGGATGAAGGGTTTTTGGACAAATCAGTAGAGAATGGAATTTTTCGTTAAGTTCGAAGTGCAGAAAGTGGAATTTTCAAAATACACAAGTTCACAATGTGGTTGCACCAGGACCTCCTCAAGTGTTGAACCAACTTTCGCTGGTTTGCCAGAGGAGGGACGATATTGGTTTTAGTACAATCCTGCATTGGGTATATATTTTTTTTTTTAATTTGGGCCCCCAAATAATTTTTTTTTTTTTCAAAATATTTTTATTTGGTTGAGTTGCCACAGCTATGAGCTCTCTACTTACCAAAAATTAATATTTTACACCAAATAGGAAAAAAGTTTTAAAAAATACCATCCTCTCCCCAAGCCGTTCAATTTTGCTTAGGCAGCCCAAACAGCAGTCGAGACATGTGGCAGATATTTAATGGTTTCGCAGGTGGAATCAGGGGTGTGTATAACGTCCATTGAAATGGTCACGTGAATGTTATGAATTTTAGTCTTTGTGCGATGTTATGTTAAAGATGTGCCGTCAATTTATTATGTTAATAATTTATTTTCTTTGGGTTATCTAGCGTTTGTTCTAGCCATATTTTTCGTTCAATAGTGTTTTATTCAATCATTTGCTCTTCTTACACTTACGATAACACCATATCACAGTCTACTATATACAGTCGTGAAGCTTGAGGTGATTTTTTGCAAATCTCGTGATAAAGCGCTCCAAGCGGTTAGCAACTAGAAACAATAGACTGTCCACGGTCGACTTTGGGCGAATCGTATTTGCATCGAGTGCTAGCTCGTTGCGTATTTCACATTGATGCTTGTGAAATGTTCGTTATTGGTTGTAATGAAAATGTTAATAGCTAAAATACAATAATTGGAATAATAATATTTTACTAGAGACGTAGAAAAATTAAGTTTGTTTTAACGAAATTTATTGATCACGTTTTATTTTCAATTCTGTGGGATTATTATTGCTTAGGCCTCCTTTTTTTTTTTTTTCAAAGGATATGTTTTTAATTATAGCTGTTAATTTTGTTGTTATTTTTATTTGTTACTTTACTAGATACTTAGAAAAAGTCTGTTACAATAAAATTTATTGATCACGTTTTATTTCCAAAAAAAAAAAAAAAAAAAAAAAAAAAACTGCCTAGTTCTTCGAAGACCAGTGCTGCAGGAAAAAGAATAGTAAAAAGGAAGTACCACAATTCCTACTTGAATAATGGGTTTGTTGAGACCAGTGACAACAAATCACGTGTGTAATTTGTGGAAAAATGTTTCCAAATATTGCAATGTTCCCATAAAAAAATGTGCAGTAATTTTGAGGAGGAAGTTCATCCATAATGCAAGGGCAAACAGACTGATTTCTTCAGAAGAAGTACCATGAACTTATACAAGCCCAGAAAATTATATCTTATGACTAAAAACTAGTTAATGAAAAGGTTTTGATGGTGTCCTACAGAGAGCTGCATCAGAGCGAGCGCAGGATACCGTTATCAGTCCAAGAAGGCACTGACAGAATGAATAATGATCATCTACGAATATTTCCAATAAATCACGAAGTAAAGCAACACAACGAGCGATCGGGTCTGAGGACGAGCGCTCGGTGTTCATTGAGTGATCTTCCGGTAGCAGTAAGCCAGTAAGCAGTAAGTGAATTGTAGGCTTGTCTAATCAGTACGTTTCATCAAAACGAATATTGAAGATGATTCAATAGTATCGACGTCGATCTCAAGCAGAGGCTCGGACACAGTCTCTGTTGATGGTAAAAGATTACGAGACACAATGTCAAAAGTATATACCGAAAATAAAATTAAATCAGCAGAGTCAGAGTAGTGGAAAAAAAGGGAAAGCAGTTACTAGCTCTGCTTGGACTAAATTCAGAGAAGTAAGGGATAAGAATACCTTAAAGTACATAGGATTGTCCACACCTGTGGAGTAACTGTCAGCGTGAAACCAGGTGGCCCTGGTTCAAATCCCTGTCAGGCCAAGTTACCTGGTTGACGTTTTTTCCGGGGTTTTCCCTCAACCCAATATGAGCAAATACTGGGTAACTTTCGGTGCTGGACCACAGACTCATTTCACCGACATTATCACCTTCATTTCATTCAGATGCTAAATGACCTAAACTGTTGATAAAGCGTCGTAAAATAACCTACTAAAATAAAAAATAAAAATATTCTCAAGTTAGTATGAGTAAAGTTCATATTACGTCCTACATGAAACAAAATATATCGCTACTAATTTATTATTTGCATTTCATACTTCGATAGGCATTTTTAGTTATCACGTATTAAATGTAATTTCTCGGTTTTATATACATTTTATAGTAATATAACCAAACATTTAATTTGCATTTACAGTAATTATCACAATTAAATTTGTGTCTCAGTTTGTTTTTGAAGTTAAATGTTACACTGAGTAGGAATGAAGTATATTTATACGTAAAATCATTTCAGGCTGTTTCAATCTAAACAAAGAAAAACGTGTAATTAATTAAATTTCCACTAAAATATATACTTGTTGAAAACAATCAAATGATTTCTATGATTATTCCATTGTAGGATTAAATCATTCGAATGCATGAATGAATTGTTCAATAACATTGCAGTATGTTGATTACTCATTCTATACGTAGGTCTATAGCCTGAGAGCAGCACTCTTTTTTTCTTATCGCCATGTAGGTCAGGTGTTTAATTTAATAAAAATCAGGGTCAGATACTGGGGCTGTTAGAAGAGTCAGTACACAACACCCACACAGAACATTAGAAGTTTATCATTCTATTGTTGTGTCATATGATTCTGAACGCGAAGCTCTTATCATTATCGTATAAAATGGAACATATTCTGTTATACGAGTACATATTTTGTATAACTTCATACAGCTTGCTGTGATGGTAAGCAAAGTGAATGAATAATCGAATGATATTGTGAACATTTCTATTATTTTGAATGGTTTTGATAACCAAATAATTCGAATGAATTCATTCGGTTTTTACCAATACTTTACTACGTAGTACTGAAGCTTACTGCTTCGCGTACAGTGGTTGAAGTAGAGATGGCCGATATTTCACAAACCGATATTTTGTCACAGGTATTTTTTTGTCACAGATAAACCTGTGACTGATGACGCGAAATATCTGTGACAAAATATCACTATCGAAATCTGCTCCGTATTCAGTACTCTGTGACATATTTTCTCCTCTACATCGTAGGTTTGCGTGTGCGCATGATACAATAACTGCTATCTGGCGGTAGTTTCTCCATCTTATTATAAATGATGTAGTTATTACACGATTTAAATAATAAGACCATTGGTTACCAGTACTTAATCTTGTGTAAAATCCTGTCTGAACAACTGTTTTGTTTTGTAATTATTTTCCAATGTTTTTTCCAAATACTTATGTTTCATTAATTTTTATTCTCTGACTCAATATTATAATGTTAATGCACGACTTAAAATAATTTATCCATTATATTATATCCAATAAAAAGGATCAATTTTTAAAACGATTAGGATAATCATATAACCTCAATTTCTCCATACCCAACTACATTTAAAAATGATCAACTGGTTCAATATCTATAATATAACCTCTTGGTACATGAGGTTAAGTTTCGACATGTTACTGTTCAGTTAGGTAAGTATTTATTTGTTAATGGTACATGTACATAATTTCTTTGTTGGATTTTCCCATATAAATCACTGATGAGTGGTGCGTATAGAGAAATCGTATTCATATTTCACTGCTCTGAAATATTTCCTGCTAATTTTCATCAGTGTGACAAAATATCAGTGTAATTCATGCATATTGTGCTTACGTATCGATATAAAATATCAGTGTGACAAAATCACCGATAAAAGTCACAGATATTTAATTGCCACAGTCACAGTTGTCACAGATACTTGAAAATATTGTTTAAGCTCATCTCTAGGTTGAAGCAAGCGCTCATTCTTACTGGGGAGTGATCTCCCGGGCGATCTCGAGCGAGCGGAGGCCAAACCCGAGCTCGAGCGATTACACACGAAGAGCATTCAATAAAACTGATCTCAGATATCGTTAAGCATCGCTCTCTTGCAGGTCTCTGGTGTCCTACTTAGTTACAGAGTTGCCCATTGTGGCCAGAGCCCATACCATTGCTGAAAACATTAACCTCCATCCTTGTTTAAAGGACAAACTTGAACATATGTGGGACAGAGAAATTACGAAACTACTAGGCCCAGTTATTTGTTGAACAACATAACTTGAAATGCATCAGGAACTAAACAAAGGACACGAAAACTAATTTACTTTCACGGATGTTTTTGCTCAAAATGGATGAATGAACGAATGTGACTGTTGGCAATTTTAACCCTTACAGTGCTAGCCGTATTTATATAGACTTGCTAGAAATATCATGTACAATTTGCTAAAAGTGTAGATAATTCCTTTAAAAAATTGTACTCACCACAGTTCTCATGATAAAGTTATCAAATTTTTTCATGTTGAGGAACATATGTAGGAACAAATTCGTACACACTTTTTTTATTTTTCACTTCACAGTTATTCCAAAAATTCTTGCTTCAGATGCTAATATTTTTCAAAATTTAAATTTCAAATTTATCACTTTACACAAGCTAAACCTGGGCCTTAAAAATATGTACGGGGAACATATTAAAAAGCACTTATTTGTAAACAATATTACAAATGTTGGTAATATTTCATCAAATATTCGGCAATTATATAAATTTTACAAAAAAAAAATTCTCTTTTTTAGTGCCAAACATATACCTCTGTCGGAAGAAGAGACTTCCCTTCATATTAAGTTGGTATGAGTTGGTGTTGACATCAGACAATAGAAATTACAATTACGAACACGTAAAAATTGTGGTGGCAATATATGTATAAAATCAGTAGACCAACAGCTGTGGCATTTAGTATTTCTGTGCTATCAGTATTCGGAGTCTTTTCAAGAGGAACTGTTTCTCAGCAAGCCATTACTAATACAAATGGCCCCGAAAGTTTCAAACAGAAGAATTTTTCAGAGTGAGTTCCATCTCATGGGATAACTGCATTGCTCTCTGGTTACTAGCAACAAGCATCTATAATGAACACCGATCAAAATACCCCTCATTTCTCGTGAAAAACAAAAACTGAATAGGCTACAGTGGACTATAGTGGACTTCATGTTGTCAGCAAACAGCTGGATACATTAAGAATATCGACTGATTAAAAGAAGTCTTGAACAAAAGAGTGGAAACAATTTTATCAAATCATGATCTAAGAATACAAGACTATTCAAAATATTGTATGATTATGGGGAATCTACATAAGTTCTCTTCATACCGATGTACGGTGACTTTCTCGTGGCAAAATTTAGACTTGGGCTGTAAGAACTTTTCTTGATTGACAATGACTTTGCTTCGGGAGATACGTTGTGTGATGAGCATTGACTCATGAAATTGGCATATTTAACAGGAAATTTTAAAGAAGTTAATGATTTAAGTCCCTCTCTATAAAAGCAATAAATCTTTTTGGTGTCGG
This sequence comes from Periplaneta americana, assembly GCF_040183065.1. Taxonomy (NCBI): domain Eukaryota; kingdom Metazoa; phylum Arthropoda; class Insecta; order Blattodea; family Blattidae; genus Periplaneta; species Periplaneta americana. The sequence goes on from NC_091123.1 coordinate 94,909,498, forward strand.
TAATGAAGTAGAAATATGAAAAAAATCTAGTTTTTAGGAGAACTGATGAAAAATTGGAATCTAAACAGCTTCGCAATGGTAAAAGAATTTAGTGAACAACTAGATTCTAACATATCTGGAAATACATTGGAAGGTAAAAAAAACTGGAACACTTGAAAATTCTACATTATTGCTAGGATTAGTATAAGATGCATTAATCTCTCTTTTTATCACAATGCGGAGGAAAGGAAGTGGCCATCCAACCCCATTATCTCCTGGGTTAGTTGGCTTATGACAGATGTCTTATTGGTGTTGCAGGGTTCAAACCTGTGTTCGGACAGTTGACTAAACAACAATCACAATACGATGAAAGAGTAATGGAATGGAGAAAAATTCTCTCCGGCACCAGGATTTGAACCCGGGTTTTCAGCTCTACGTGCTGATGCTTTATCCACTAAGCCACACCGGATACCACCCCGGCATCGGACAGAATTGTCTCAGATTAAGCTCCAACTCTTGGGTTCCCTCTAGTGGCCGCCCTCTTCACTATGTCATAGATGTCTATGAACGTAGGACTGAAGTCCACACATGTGCTGAGGTGCACTCGTTATGAGAGACTAGTTGGCCGGGATCCGACGGAATAAGCACCGTCTTAAATCACGAAGTGATTTACGCATATCATATATATTATTTTAATGTACCGAAGTACATATGATATTTCCATTCAGATATTCTGCGTCATCATACGATGAAAGAGTAATGGAATGGAGAAAAATTCTCTCCGGCGCCGGGATTTGAACCCGGGTTTTCAGCTCTATGTGCTGATGCTTTATCCACTAAGCCACACTGGATACCATCCCGGCGTCAGACAGAATTGTCTCAGATTAAGCTCCAACTCTTGGGTTCCCTCTAGTGGCCACCCTCTTCACTACGTCATAGATGTCTATGAACGTAGGACTGAAGTCCACACCGGGTTCAAATCCCAGCGCCGGAGAGAATTTTTCTCCGTTCCATTACTCCACTGGAGGGAACCCAAGAGTTGGAGCTTAATCTGAGACAATTCTGTCTGACGCCAGGGTGGTATCCGGTGTGGCTTAGTGGATAAAGCATCAGCACGTAAAGCTTAAAACCCGGGTTCAAATCCCGGCGCTGGAGAGAATTTTTCTCCGTTCCATTACTCTTTCATCGTATAATGACGCAGAATATCTGCATGGAAATATCATATGTACTTCGGTACATTAAAATAATATAAACAATCACAATGCAACAATTCATTTCTCATATATTAATTCAACAATGAAATGTCTGACAACAATGTTCAATGGAGAAAACAGAATACTGTACTACAGTTTGTGTGTAAATCACAGATTAACTTCATAATATCTTTTGGCAGTTTCACAAGCGAGGGAAGAATTTTTCTCAGAATTTAAAGCTTTATAAATGGTAACTGCATTGCATTTCATGTAAAATGCCATTAAGTGCCACCAATTAATTGAAGATGGGAGGAGTCAATGTTACGTTGTATCTAGAGTTTTCAAGATTCCTTAGACTGCAATATAGAGAGTGGTCCAACTGGGATGTATTCTAGAAGACCATGATCGGGGAGAAAATGTTCATTGGCTCAGAATGACCGTTATATTGTCTTACACACATTAATCAATCAATCTTCTTAATGTATCCAGCTGTTTGCTGACAACATAAAGTCAGGAGGACGGAATTGCCCTCAACTGCCACTGCATCTTCAATTTTCAAGGTGGGTCAGTAATGGTGTGGAGATGCATTTCATACAGAGCTCGTAGAGAACTTGTATGAGTCAAGGGACACACCTTGAATGGACGACAATATATTGAGGACATATGAATATGTAGTCCCATATGCAAGATTTATCCACGAGGATTTCATGTTAATGTACGACAATGCCTGTCCTCATGTTGAAGGGTGTGTTAATGAATACCTTGTTCAGATCAGACTGAATAGATGAAATGGCCTGCTCAAAGTCCAGACATGAATCCGATAGATCATATGCAGGGTATGCTAAGCGTGTCAGAAGTCACCTTCCTTCCATGAGACCCTGCTCGAACTCGAAAATGCTCTGAAGGAGGAATAGACAACATGAATCAGGACAGCAGCCAAATGCTCACCAATGGAATGAATTACCAAATGGCAGCTGTTATTGGTGGTACCAAACATTATTAAGAACAAGTTTACAACTAAGGAAACAACAATATTCTGTATATTTTCCTCGTAAGAGATTATGAAACACATGTCTCTTATCTTTCACGTCCCATTAAGCATTATATAACAATGCATATATTAAAAAAATAAAGAAATCTAGTTTAAGGGGTTAGGTACAGCTTACAACAATAAAATTTTGGAAATATTCAAAATTTTTTTCCTTCATTACTGTATCTCGTACAATAATGAAAATTAGTGTGTAAAACACTGTCCTTCTGCTGTATGATAAAAATATTTTTACGATTTTAAAAATATATTTATATATACTTTCTTTTCAATTTAAAATGTTGGTAGTTCACTGTGCAGTGATGAAGCGTTTCTCTCATAACTCAAAAACTATCCAACATTCTGTGATGAAATTTTTTGTGTGTATTTATTTATGCATGTTACATCTACAATATGATGCAAAATCACTTCTCTGTCTTTGATAGGTCGTCTGATAAAAAATAAATTAATTTTAAAAAATAGTCAAATATTAGTATTTTCTTCTAAACAAAATAAAAAAAAATATTATTTATTAAAGAATGTAGATGAAAGAGCATGATATTGTAAACATGAGTTTCAGCAATAAAATAAAAGAGAGAGAACATGAAAAAGTTAACAAGTTTATGAGTTATGAGGGAACGCTTAATCACTGCACAGTGACTGCCACTGTTTTGAATAATAATTTTTTTTTTATCTAGCAGAAGGACAGTGTTTTACACATACCAATTTTCATTACTGTATAAGATACAGTAATAGAGGAAAAAAAAATGTTGAATATTTCCACAAATGTTACTGCCGTAAGCTGTATCTAACCCCTTAAAAATGTTTTCAGTATCCTGTAACACATTTATTAGATCAATTTGGGATTGATGTAATATTTTCATCAGGATTGGTATTATATGAGCTAGAGGGCCGTGGTCTGTTGGTAATAGTTGCATGGATGCATTACCAACAGACCATGGCCCTCTAGCCCGGATAATACCAATCTTAATGATGCCGGCCATGAAAGCCTACATTCTAAGATTTTCAAGTATCCCTGTTTTCCTGCCTCTCAATTGTATCTCAACCGAGTTTCACGTTCACCTGTTAAATTTGTTTGATAGTTGCAACTGTTATTTTACAGAATAACTCCACGAAAAAAACTAATGACAATTTTTGGACAGTATGAATGCTTGATTGATTTGACATCAGATTCTTCGATAAGAGAGAATTTTGCAACTAAGAAGTCACTACCAGAATTTTGATATCAGCTAAAAACGAATTTGAAGTTTTGTCATATAAAGCAAAAATTATCCTTTTGCAACAACTTATGTGAATCAGAATTCTCTGCCTATGTGGTTATACTTCTTCTGGTTTATGTTCGAACAGGCAGTTAGAAAGAGAATGTTTTCTTCCACCAGTTTCCACCCACTAATTAATGAAGCATAATGCAAAGTCCTCATTAAGGCTTAGAATTTTCTGAAAGAACTAAATTGCTGTTATCATACCTTCTTCCTAGCTGTTATAATCAGTTGTTAGAGGTTCTCAGTGGTAGTGATCACATTGAGTTATTTTAGTTTTTGAGTTGAAATAAAGATGATGAAGATTGCTCTGCCACAGTTTCATCCAGTGCCCACATACCAGGGATTTTCCCTCTCTCCTGCTTCCCTAAGATACTGGACGAGAGGTTACAGCAACAAGGCATGCAAGTGAGATAGTTAAGTATTTTCTTCCCTTTCTAGATATCCTGAGCCAACATAAACCAACTGAAATTCAAAATAAAATACAGAAGATCCTGCCTCAATGCAGAGCCAGATATTCGGTTGCAGCTGTCCAAAATTCAGCCAGATATAGCCATATTACGCCAATCAAAACAGTCCCTCTCTTTATTTTAAGTTCTCAGTGTTTTTGCTACATAATAAAATGTCGACTAACAACTTAAAAACTGCTAAAAATGCACATACATTCCTTTGGCATAACGACAAATTTCTCTTGTGGAAAGTGTTTCATGATTCAAAAAGTTTGGGAACCACTGCTCTACAGTAATGCTAATGTAGTGAACAAACATGCATAAGTGAACAGTTTACATAGTTAATGTAATGTGATCTGCTAAACACTGAAAATAACTTTCCTCCCCTCGGTTTATCTGTTTTTAACACTTCCAAAATATATATGTATTATCATTATATATATATATATATATATATATATATATATAATGATAATAAAATAAACTATAGGCAGTTACTATAACAGGTATTTGTTTCATATACTATTAATACCTATTAGTATAATAATGAAAATTGCCAGTAAGTGTACAGTAAGTGCGACATTAAGCATTGTAAATTTTAACAGATCATCTCCACAAATGATGTCCACATTTTTAACACCTTCAATTAACAATACACTATTTAAATAATAAAAAAATTAACTTGCCTGGAAAAAGCATATCCATAAACTGGCAGTATGCAGCACCAGTACACAACTCTTCAATCTTAGTGAAGTTGGATGCCAAACAGTCATTAACCCAAGCCAACATGTCATGCCGGCTTAAATTATCGGTTGTCACATTTGTAGAGTACACATTGACTGCTGCCATGGTCCACTGAAATCATACGAATAACATTAGTAGAGGCCACAGATTTTCGCATTAGTGGTAAAAGTGACAAGTTGTTGATTATAAAGAAAGTTATTTTTCTTTACGAATACGCCTGTAACAATAGTGAAAATGGCAATATTTTTATCGCGAATTTTCGCGATAGATGTGTTTTAGAGCGAAATAAATTATTTCAGCAAAAAGAAGACGAAATTGATTAAACATTTGAATTTCATTATTTTTTTTAACATTTGATGCACTGTTTAACCCACAATAACTCAGGTCTGATTACTGTAACATTGGTGCCCAGATGTAGTCACACAAACCACGCAAGAACTTGAACGTGTATAAATTTGATCTTTGAAAGTTAACTCTGAACTAAAATACCAGTGTAACTGACTGACAACAATGAACATATACTATAGTCTCACAGCTGTGTAGCTTAAGTAATTTCATGGGTTAAACACTTTTAACGTGTAACATCCAGTCTTCTTACAAGCTGAAAGCTAGAACTGGAAAAACACACGTTCCAAAGGAGATTAAGAGACTACCCCTACTGCCAAACCTGGTCATTGACACTTGACAAAGGGAAAAGAAGGTAGCTTACTGTCCATCTGAAAGGTGGCCTGTTTTTCTTTTTTTGCTAGTGTTATACAAAATAGTAAGGCCATAGACTTTTTCCAATATTCAGTTGTCAAGATGAGTCGAACATCGACAGTTACAGTTCATTTCAGAGCTAAAGAATTTGCTAGTGAGGGTCTTTATATATCCGAGACTAACATTTTAATGTGTAAATTTTGTGTAGCTCCTAAAAGACAAGCATCAATAGAAAGTTCGTTCGATCGTCAGAAGAAAGCCAAACAAGAAAAAACTGAGTTTGTAATGGATACTACGAAAATGTTTTTGAGTGCAAATACTCCCACTGAAAAGGTGGATGACCCAGCAGTTAGAACTTTGCTTCTAAATTATGTTCAGAGTGAGTACTTGTTATAATATATACAGTATTATAATCATAATATGTATAATCATAATTATTATTGCATTTATGTTGTATTACTAATATTAAAATAGTACTACTTTTATTTTACATGCTTTTCACAACTAAGCAGATACTGGTAATCCTGTTAAAATAACTGTTCCATAATCTTCTCCTTGTTCTGCCAATACACAGTTTTGGGTTGTTTCCCAAATGGAATTGGTCTGTCCAACGTCGGTGAGGTCTGCCTAAATCTCTTCATCCTCGTGGATGGCAATACAATAGTCTCTTTGGTAAACAATGTTCAGGCATCCTAAGAAGGTTGTTTCTCCATTTACGTTGATAATGTTGAACGTCTGCAGTCATCTCCTCAACTTCCCACAGATTTCTTATGTCTTTGCTCCTAATGGGGTCCCATAAGGTAACACCTGTCAATGATCGTAGAAATCTCATTTGTGATGCATTGATTCTATTTATTTCCTTTTGCCGCAGTGTCCAACATTCACTGCCATATAACAGATCTGGTTTTGATATTATATTGTGAAATCGAATTTGGACCTCTTTTCGCATTTGTTTTCCAAAGTTCCTTCTCAAGATACCATTTAATTGATTATATTTCAATATATTTTTATTTATGTCTTTTTGATAATTATACAAAGAAATATGACTTTCTACATATACAAAATCTATCACTTGTTCTATTATTTTGTTATCAACTACTATTTTTGTCCATAGAAGGTTTTTACCATAAACTGCCATTACTTTTGTCTTTTTGGTTGATATTTTCATATTGTATTCTTTTAAAACCATCTGTAGTTTAAAAACAGAGCAATGTAATTCGTCTTCAGTTTCTGCAAACAAAACTTGGTCATCTGTATATATTATTGCATTTAGTCTTGTGTGTTCGTCAATTTGTATGCCTTGTGGTCCTACTTCATTCCATTCTTTAATTACTTTGTCTAAGTATATTATAAACAAAAGCAGGGGAAAGGCCACAACTTTGTCTAAGTCCTTGGTTAGTTACTATTGTTTCCGTATATTTGTCATGATCTAGCTTAATTTTTATAGTAGTTGTTTCATAAAGACTTTTTATAGAATTTAACAGATTTTCTTGAATGCCATAAGATTCCAAAATTAACCATAACTTTTCTCTATTGACTCTATCATATGCTTTTTCATAATCTAAAAATAGCATATATACAGGGAAGTTAAATTCTCGCCTCTTTTCCTAACAATTTTTTTACTTTAAATACGACATCTACACAGTAACATCCCTTTCAGAAACCACATTGTTCTTCCGCAATTTGAGCTTCTACTAATGTTTTCAATTTCTTTTTTAAAATTGCTGCATACAATTTTGACGCTGTGTTTATTAATGAGATTCCACGCTAGTTGGAATAAATATTTCTTGATCCTTTTTTATATATTGGGATCACTAATGTTGTCATCCAGTTTTGTGGTATCTTCCCTTGGGCCCAAATATCATTAAAAAGTTGCACCGGTCTCATTTGTAATGGTTTCCCATCATATTTCCATTATTCCATAGAAATATTATCTGTTCCTCTGGTTTTATCTTTCATGCATCTTAAAATCTTCTGAATTTCTTCCAAAGTTATAGCATTATACTCTTCCATCTGTGTAGTGTTGTCGGCTAGAGACTAGTGAAGTGTGGCATTGTATGGGCAATGACATGACTTAAGACAAAGTGAAGAGAAATGAAGAATGGAGCATATGAAATGTACAGATAGAATAAGAAATGAAGTTGTGCTAGAAAGAGTGGGTGAAGAGTGAATAATGCTGAAATTGATCAGGAAGAGAAAAAGAAATTGGCTGGGTCACTGGCTAAGAAGAAACTGCCTACTGAAACATGTACTGGAAAGAATGGTGAATGGAAGAGAAGTTCAGGACAGACGAAAATATATAAGCTGAGAGACAACATTAAGATACATGGATCACATGCGGAGACTAAAAGGAAGGCAAAAAATAGAAAATATTGGAGACTGCTGGGTTTGCAGTGAAAGATCTGCCCTTGCGCAGAACACTATCAATAAACATTAAAAATGCGATATTGCCCTAGAAACTCCAGAAAACGCTAAAAAAAATTTAAATGTTAATATAATTTATACAATGTGGTGAAGAACAAGTTTATAGAATTTAGTTTAAACGAAAAAAAATTATTGCATACAATAATACGGTATACTGTTTTTTGTTAATTTTTCTTTCACTGACAAACATTAGGTGTTCATTTTATCTATCCTGCATTGCAATGCACAACAAATTGTGTAGATTGTTAAAGCAGAATTACTGCCAATTAGCTAGGAAAAAAAAAATTCTTCATATTTACTGTTCAAAGCATCCTAACTTATAGATGTGTGTTGGACAATAACATTAACATTGATGTTGGACATTAAATGAACGTGTCCACAGATTGGATTAAGAGACTGACTTCTTGGTCTTCTTTGGGAAGAAGTATGAAAGGTAGACCCTGAGGTACCTAGAGAGGAGAAATCGCCAAGCTAAATGAAGGAAGAGAACTCCTAGAGAAAGACTGGAGGTACAGCAAACTTAGGCACTTCAAAATAGGAAATGTTGACAAGTGGGAATGTCCGAGAAAGTAAAGTAAGAAATAATAAATTCACAAAGCTAAACTGCCTTTATACTGACTCCACATTTCCAATTGAGGAAAAATATAATTATTCATATTTTACCAAGGATAACACTACTGCACACAGCAATGCATATTATTAAATGACTGCAAAGTAGATTACCATTGACCTGCACATACCTCATCAGTCATCACAATAACCAGGACCAATCATGTAATTTGCTAACTCTTTATGCAAACTATTATCACTTACTGCAATAATATGAAACATTTACTAATTTACTCACATTTCAAATCCAGCAAATGCAAGTAACTACAGTCTATGTATGTATAGTGTGTTCTTTTAGTTGCTCCACAGTACAGCAGATAGTATTATGCAGAGGAGTTGGTAGCTTCCCTTACTCTGTCAAGGAAAAGAAGTTCATACCCTTTCCCTTTGTAATACAGATTCCAGATAATGGTCAATATTGGAATATCTCTTCCAGTGTGCAAGTGTATTGTGGCAAAGCTGAAAATATTTACGATAGAGCCAGCAATTTTGCTCACCACGAGAAGTGTATTCATTATTGCAAATGATTTCAGAGAATGACTGGGTGTCATGGTATTGAAGTGTTGGACAGAGTATCTTTCATGGATGCGGTTTCACCTGTGGGTCATTCCATGATTACAGATGTGTCATTTGCACTTAATTTTTTGTTTTAAAATTAAGTTTAATCCACTATACAATGTTTATTTTACCACACCAATTATTGGAATGTTTTCTTCTCAAGAAGAGCAAACACTTTCAACAAATATAAATTTTAGAAAAATCATTATAACAAATTAAGTATTTAAATTTAAACCCTGTTTATGGGTGTGAATTTTTCGGACATAAATATGTGACTTTAAACATTCTAATGAATAACTCTGAGAATTATGTTGAGAGTAGTGAATATCACTGTTTTTTCCAAGCATGTACAGTTAATGAGGTATCTATTCACTAGTCTTCAAAATATTTTTTGATTAAATTTCTTTTAGATAAGAATTTTTTTTTTTTGTTTGTTACAGGAGTGACAAATTTTTTAAGGGTGTGAGGAGTGCTAAAAGATGTTGAATTAAGTGTGTAATATGTAGGAAAAAATGCATTATTTTACAACAAAAATTAGGTATTGTACAAATGAAGTCAGAAATAGGTTTTGAAACATTTTTTAGTTAAGTACTTCAATAAACAGAACACACAAATGCAAATCATAGCCTACAGTGGACCTTGCAGGCCTACACTTTTATACAACACTGATAAAAAAAATTAACATCAACAGGCTCTACTTAACTGATTTGCTTGAAATGGAAAATGTTATTTTACTTATAAACTAGGAAAACAAAATAAAAAGGAATATAATTTAGTCAACAATTGTTAGGTATTGTTAATGATGTAATGAACCTTGAACCTTAAAAGTTGGTCATTCAGGTCATTGATAAGATCTTACAGTGAAGTTCAGGTTGAATGATACGGTCAAAAATCTTAGTTTTACAAAACTAACACAGTCTAGTCATACATTTTCCCTCAGCAATGTTGCAAGTTAAGATTTCCAAAAGTTCGCCAGTGTTCCAGAAAAATACAGTACTTCCTTTTTTACAGCTTCAACTTTCTAAAGTTGAAATTTACATGATAGTGGCAGACACAAACATTGTGAAGTAAACTGGGGGATAGGAGCACATGAGGTCGTAATTAGTAGAACTTGCTTAGCTCAACTCTTTCACTGCCCTTGGCATTTTCTTCTGTAAACAATTGAACTTACAATAATAATCACATAACTCTTCTGGAGAATATGTTGCTTGGCTGTTTTTGGATCATTGACAGATTTTGTATCTCTTTTCCCTGGAGTCTGGTAACTAATGTCATCTCTGCAATAAAAGTTGCACACAAGTTCAATTTGTTCTTTTCTAATAGCTCTTTGGGACCTACGTTTGCCGCCTTCAGTCTTCTTAAATGCAGGCGGAATTTCTGATGTTACTTTTATGAGAACAGCTTACTGCTTCGATGGATTTTCAGAAGAAAGTTTTTTCTTTCCGGACATTTCTTCTAATGAGCATTGTCTCTTGCTCATTTATCTTTTAACTTTTTAGAATCTGATAACAATTCAGATTTTTTCTTGTTCCTTCATCCCTTTTTCTTTTTTTCAATAAGTAAGCTTCTTTCAAAGCAGAATCAGCCATTATTTTCTTTCTCCAAGCAACGACTCTTTACAGGAGACATCTACACAAAAAAATATTCACGAGAAGTTGCATTATTGTTGGGATTTTATTAAATACTCTGCAATGAGCCTATTACTATTAATAAAGAATCAACATTATAGGCTTATCCTTAGAGCCATAAGCTAAATTCCTAGAATACCAGAGAACACTGATCAAACCCGTTTCGACACATGAACACACCCTTCCACAACAGGAAAGCAGAATATAGCACGGGATCTTCACTAGGCTTTGGACAATGAAGAATATCACTTCGAAACTGGTCAGCCAGGTAATTTCCTAAAAAGTTAACACAGCAAAGAAGTTGTAAAGTTAATCAGTGATTATAATTTAAAGAAAAAAGAATTCAACCTCATCCCAAACTAAGCCTTTTCTACATTTCTCAAAAATATATAAATTAATTTCAGAAGCCTAGATAGCTAAGCCAACCTAAACCTATTCACACGAGGATAGCACCACAATGCAAGCAACACTGCATTCTTTCTGAACTTATTTGTTACGGGTGTGACAGAAAATACATGATAAAAAAAAATTTAAAAATTAATTGACATTAGATTACATTACTAATTCCTAGCCTTACTTCTGCCAATTTTAAAAAACTTATTAATTTTAGTTTAGTTATAAACTTAACTTCATCACTTTTTTGTTACAAGTGTGACACCAATATATACTAACTTATTAAATCCTATAATAACAAAGAAACTTAACTCAACTTTCTATTGCTTGAGTGATCAGTCCAAACTACGAAAAACAGCATGTTTACATAAAGCAGACAATTTTGATGTTGTACAGAAGTTAGATTTTTCCTAATACAAAACCATTGCACAGTCTATCAACTTCAACTATGTATAAAGTCAATAAAAATAAATTATAATTTCATTTTCAATTCTTGTAATGTAAGTTCTTATTACAGAATCGATTAGTAGAAATTATATAATAGTGTATTATTTTTTTAAGATTCTGTCCACTTCTTCATGGAATGGTCCTTGTTCAGTTACATTAAATCCCACAATACCAGAATATGGTCATTGAAAACCAGCATGTAGTGAAAAAAAGGGAACTGCATCCAGAGAAAACAGGTGCTTGGTGTGTTATATGCCAAACTCCAATTAATGGTCCACTTCAGAAAAAAATGTTTCAAAAAGTTACCCTATTTGTTGAGAATATAATATGTATGTGTGTGTGCATATATGTTCCATATAAATACACTCCATTAAGAATATCAGCTTTGCTCACTCGTGCATCTCAGAAGTAGAGACCAATGGAATGGCATCCATGTTATTTACACAATTTGGGTATTTTCTTAATCTAAACATATTTCATTTAATTTGAAAATGCTTAAGATACACAACTAAATACTTTAAACCTTACCCAATCTATTTTGGTGACTTCTGAAAGCATCTTACAGGTCAATAAAACTAAAAAAATTAATGCGACTGTTAAGGTTTTAAGTTTGTAGTATAACTATAATAAAATATTTAAACAGTAAAACCCCTCGTATCCGGCACCCAAATAACCAGCAATACCAAAACAACGGCACTTTTGACTAGAAAAAAAGAAAAAAATAGTCATTCATGCGAAAGGGAAGAGTCGGACGAAGATGTAAGGGGTTTTCATGGATCACACATGCCGCATATTGTGTTTCTTTTATGCGTGAAAACATAGACAATGGAATATATTGGGTAGTTCGATAAGCTGTCACTTGGATCTTGCAAACAATGCGCAGAGACGATATCTTTAAATTTACCACTTGAACTCGTCCGTTTCGAAGGGGTGTTGGATGAGTCTAAATAGGAAAGTGTGAAATTCTCTGTTCCTACAGTGCGCAAAAATTTCATTCGAGTGATAGATAGTATCATAGCTATTACCGCTAAGTGCTGCTGTTGCACAATGGATTCTGCAAAACACAAGTGAAATGTTCTTACATGCAAATCATCGAGAACTACTGTCTTCGCGCTACGAGTTGGCGGGTGGAGTGGATAGGCGGGACGGGGGAACTTCACGCTACACTCTGACCTGAAAACGTCAGTCCACTTATCTGGCTACAGGGGAACGAAGTCAGACATAAAAGATTCTTCATCTTCATCTTCGGTGTTGCTGTCGTTATGGCTGTCATCATCACTCTCATCACTGCTGTCATCGTCACTGGTGTCCGCGTCGCCAACATTAATGATGAACTCGTCTATAACGTCCTCCATTATTGCGTCTTTCTCCCAGTAGTAGTTTTCAATATCACTCACATGTTTACAGTATCCAGTCCAGTCTTCTTTAGTTACAGATTTGAGTCCTTCTTGCACAAGTTCTTGCAGTCTTTTCAGTGACATATCACCTGTTGTGTTATGTGACCTTACATAGTTCTTAACACTACTCCAAGCTAATTCAATAGCACTTAGGTCACACATATACGGTGGTAACCTGACGACAGTGTGACCATGATTTGCAAATATCGTATCTATTTAGTACACTTTTTGCTTAGGACGAATTTGTTCAATTAACGAAAAAAGAGTGAACTTCTTCATATTTTCTTCACATGGCACTCCATGCCTTCGCAGGTAGTCCAACATTTCTTTTTTTACCGCTGATTTGGTTGGTACCTTATCTAATTGTTTTCCATGATAGGGCGCATTGTCCATGACGATTACAGATGGAGTAGACAGATTGGGAATAACTTTTTCAATCGCCCCTTTTCGAAATTGTTAGAGTTCATCTGTCCATGATAGTCGCCTGTTGCTGTCCCCGCCTTGTATACTAATTCGCATCCTTCAACAAAGCCATTAATCCCACCCAGATGGACAACAATGAGTCTGTTAGACGCATTAACGGTAGTCAAAACTCCCGTAACGTCTTTATGCTGCCAGCACTTGCGAAACGTTAAATTGGTGTCTACCCATGTCTCGTCCAGGTACAAGATTGGTTTACCCTCTTCCCTAAGCTTTCTAATTGTCTGTAGGTATCTACCACCTCCAATTTACAATGTTTTCCCTTTCAATTAAAATTTTTCGTCTCGATGCACACTTCTTCCATCTGAAACCCATTTCCTTTAGTATTCGTCGTAATGTTGTCGCCTTCCATTTGAAATCAATTCTGTCTTTTAACACAGGCAAAAGTTTCTTGCAGCTTGGTACTACTTTCTTGTTCAGATAAAAATCCTCAATTATGTCCTTTATCACTCTCCGGTCAAAGTCATCTACATTTGCGTTCCGATAGTCTGGACGTTTCCGTTTTTTTCCAGGTGTCGACAAAACACTTTCTTCTTCTTTGCAGTCTTTCATTTCTTTCCTTATACGCAGTATCGTTCTTATAGATACATTACAATACTTTTTTGCCCTTTCTGCAGATTTCGTAACAGGAATGCTAAGACATTGTTGTTCTTTTTCTTCATCACAGCATTTTATCACATTTGCAATAATATTTCTTTCTCCGCTATGGATTGTCAGGCCTTGTTTCCTCTTTGTCGAGATATTTACAATTATTTGCAATTAATAAACCGCTATGTAAGCCTAAACTACCACTATACAATAATAAAAACTCCACTAACTGTATTATAATCAACTATATTAACACCAGAAAAAAAAACCTATTATTAAAGACTTGCGATATATTGAAACTATTCTTGTTGAAACAAATAAAACACAACCAACACCACTATTATTTCACAGACCCGCAGACACTCTCAAATATACGTGCAGTAGATGTTTGTGAAACAGGAATATTGTAGTGAACAGCGCGATGCGCATGCGCGACTGTTTCCCCTCCGCCCCGTCTAAGTACTTCAGCCGCCTTCTCCTGGCGTGACAACAGTACTTCGTCTTCAGTTGCAATGTTGGCTATACTGCTCTTTATGTCATATGACTCACATGACCGACATTTAAAATTGTTGTAAGGTTACGAAAACTTTTAGTATTTTTTACGCTATAATGTATTACTGTATTACAATAGTTATGAACTGATTTTAATATTCATTACTGTATTCAGTACTAAAAATAAACATTGTACATATTTCAAAACTTTATTTTTAAATAGCTATATGAAAATAACTAAATTTCAACATGGAAAAAAATCCATCTTGAATCTTGCGTACACTACTTTTAACACTTAAATATAAATGATTGATTAAATGGCAAACTTACTAGTGTTAAACCATATAACCACGTGTGGCTTACAGCAGTTTCGGTGCTCCCAATAGGAAAAAATGTTTGTGCAATACAGTGTGTCTTTACATAACCTACAAACGTATTTTCCAATTATCCAGCACTGGCTTTGTTCCACAGTTGCCGGATACGAGGAATTCTACTCTACTACGCCATTTTTTCAAGACAATGCCAAACATTGACGCATGTGGCCTTGGAATGGGGAAACAAATGGGACTGGTATGGGTGGCATGGCAAACTGGTGACTGTGGATTTCGCCGTCACTACCTGCACCCTGAACTGCTCAAAAGCATCATATTCTTTTCAAACCTTATTTTATATTTGAAACAAAGACGAATTCCACAAAATATAACAATGGATATGAGTATTTGCAGTGGCCATAGATCAGTGTGAGTTTGCCATTACTAGGATACTCAACCCTTCTCCAGCTTCTGTAAGTCTGTGCATGCATACAATCATTATTTCAGGACTTAGATATATACTCAGCCAGTTTCTCTGAAAAATTATTGAAGATATGAAAAATTAAAGTAACCAAAAATACAGTGGAAGCTCTTAAGTTCGACAGAAAACAAGTTCGACATTCTATAGTTCGACTGCTTACATATTAGAATTAGACACACCCCTATACAGGCACTAAGAAATGGGTTTGCCATTTGAATGGGAATTGGTTCTGTGTCTTGTAGTGATACTTTTGTTAAAGGAAAAGAAAATATTTTATTGATTAGGACATCCATATTTAATCACTGATTTTAAATTAATGAACTCCCCTTTTTCTATTTGAGAATTGTGCCGTTTGTAAGACAGAACTGTTGAAACCCACTGTGGTACTAGAAGCGCATACACAAGTCTCGGGGCGGGCAGGAAATGCAAGTACAGTACTGTATTCGTTGATGGATAAGCAATAAGATTTTGTATTCATTTCACCTGCCACACCCACTACCCTTATTGGACTTAAATTTCAATTCTGTTCAGTCACACTTAGGAGAGTCCACTGTAATTATGTACAAGAGTTTTAAAACGATTTTAAGAAATTCCTTTTGAAGACTTTTGTAACACTGTTAATATAGCTTCCAATTTTATTAAATAGAACTTTTAAGAGTTTTAAAACATCTTTAAGTATTTGAGACATTTTTATTGTTAATATTTTACGAAATTGCATACTATAAAAAGTTAGATATCAGTGCCACTATGTACAGTATTTCAATACAAATGTTATTTCTTGTTACTCTTCACTGTACAAAAATAATACGCTAGAAGCTGAAAACATTAAAATATAAGAATTCGGAAATATTTTAATATTTTTCATAGTTTCTAGAATATAAATTTTATGGCACAACAAAGACTTCAAAATTACTATATATAAAAAATCAGTAAACAGTATGAATTTCCTGATATCACCTGTGCGCGCCCTAACAGGTATGTTAGTGACAGTTTTACATTGAGGTCACACCTACCAAGACTTGTCTTCCACATGCTCAGTTGCAAATGGAATTTTTGTTAAGGTACAGTCACACATCGCTATTTTGCAGCGCAACTTTTGTACTGCAGCTGCAAAAGTTGCGTGTCATGTTTACACGTAAGCCAAAAGTAGCGTGCCGCATGCTACTTTTCGTGCTGCGCAACCCGAGTGCTGCAAAAGTTGCAACTGGAGGTTGCGAATCTGTTCACACACAAGGCGCTACTTTTGCAGCCGCAATCATGCTGCAGGTTTCCATCTCCGTGTTGACTTCTCAATATACATTTTGTGGTTATGTTTGCATTATTAAGAAACTTATGCGAAAGCTTCCTTATCTATTATTTGCTTTTCTGTTGTATCTAGTATTCAGAAATTGACATTATTTTTACTATAAAGCTTTTAAAAACGCCTATATACTTAAATGATAACCAACAGTATATTCACATAATCAATGTTGGCAATCCTCCTGTTTGGAACTACGCTACAGAAAATTTAAAAAATGAATTATATCGTCAGCAATTATGCTCACTCTGTGTTGTGTATTAAATAACTGTTACAAATAATTTATTTTCATCACATTAACATTAAAATATATCCAAACAATAAAAGTATCATTGGCACATTTGGGTGGTAACACTGGTTGCAACCGCAGCAAAAGTTTCAACAAAACCGATATCAAAAATCCTGCGGCTGCAACCCTGAGAATCCTGTTCACACATCGCTACTTTTAAGCTGCGCGCAGCATGGAAAAGTAGCGGGCAGCAGGTTCGGCAGCCACTACTTTTTGGGTTGCACCGTTGTTCACACGTCGCAGTACAAGAGTTGCGTAGTTTTTTGTACTGCAGTGCTGCAAAAGTAGTGACATGTGACCGTACCTTTAGCCTTCAAAACTATAAATAGATGTGCAAATCATGTCTAGTAATGACTAAAACCATTTCTCGTAGCATCACTATAACAATGTAACACAAATATAGCTAGAAATTTCAAATTTTGAGGAAAATATTTTGAAACTTTCTTTATATGACATGCAGTATAATTACAGAGTATGTGCTTGCTATACACAGGAGATATGATTTATTATTCAAAACACTGAGGTCACACTTTCCCGGTCATTTGGTAGAAGTGCAACCCGTGACAAAAACAGATCAATTAGTAATAAAGTGTTAATCTGTTTCTGTGTGAAGTGTATGGTAACTAATTCCAAAGTCTTCTTGCCTTTCACCAGAATTATCTCATCCATTTTCAAGAAACAAATTGTCCACAAAGAGACTCTTAACACTTGCAAACGCAAGTAATATTAATGACTTCCTATTATTCTGAGTATTTAAGCTGAAAATGCAAATTTATAACAAGTGTAAAGATGATTCTTGGTACCGGTACACAATTAGAACAGTAAATTATATTTCATTGTAGTACATAGTAACTTTTAGCTGTAGCCTAAAGAAAATAACAACACTAAAGCTGAAAATAAATAATAAGAGTGCATAATATGTAGCCTATAATTGAAGACCTCGAGGGTAAATAGTGATAACCTTCAAAATTGAGATTGACAGTTTTCTGGTTGTTAACAGCCTATAAGCCACATTATCTTTGATTTGATTAAATAATTATATAAATATATTAACAAATGGTTGGATTATGCTGTTTGAAAAATATGGCGATCCTCATGTATTTGCAGTAAAAATTAAAATTTATGCAATTTGTAAATGTGGATTAGGCTATCATTATTTACCCCCAAAGTCTTCAATTGTAAGTTCACAACTGCTCTAAGTAACAGAATTATATCAATGGTATAGGTAGGGTTGCCACCTGCCCAGCTTTCGGAGGGGATTGTTCTGGAATTTGAAACTCTGTCAGATCCAGACAAACAAACTTTTGCTCCTGCCTATGCCGATTTTGAGAGCAGCAAAGAATAATATTCTAAATATACACGCAAACACAAATTTAATGTGAGTGAGCATGTAAAGACATTTTCTTAGTGTTCATATTTTTTTGTTAATTATGCAGGCTTCATTCATACATGGTTTTCTGCCCAAGGCCAGGTGCTTCACTGTGAACTCAGCATTATCCCTCATTTCCCCCTTCCTCTTCATTTCTGCATACTATCCATATATTTTACTGTTGTCTATAATCTGATATCTTCTTCTGCACTGAATTTTTTCCTCCAGTCACTATTCTTTCCAGTGCATTCTTCAGAGGCAGTTCCTTTTTAGCTAGTGATCCAGCCAATTCCTTTTTCTCTTCCTATTCAGTTTTAGCATTATTCTCTCTTTACCCACTCTTTCTAATATAGTTTAACTTCTTATTGTGTATGTCCATTTCACACACTCCATTCTTCTCCAGATCCACATTTCAAATGCTTCTAGTTGTTTCTCTTCACTTCATCGTAATGTCCATGTTTCTGCCCCATACAATGTCACGCTCCACATAATGCACTTCACTAGTCTCTTCCTTAGTTTCTTTTTTTCAAAATTCTACAGAAAATGCTCCTTTTCCTATTACAAGCTTCCTTTGCCATTGCTATCCTAATTTTGACTTCTTGGCAGCTCATGTTATAACATAAAGTACGTAACACCCCAAGTAAAAGGTTGTTCAAAAAGCTCACCAGTTTTGAATCACTTGGTATTTTTTTTGTCGATTGTCGACATTATTTTATTTCATTTCAATATCCATAAACATTCCAATTGCTGCTTCAGTCTGAATTTCTCGCATTTCGTCATTGTGTGTCTAGCCATGGAGCAGTTTACTACTGTGCAAATCATGACAGTGTGACTGTTAGTCCAATGAAATCGGTTCTTTGCCATTCCCAAGAATTAGGCATAGGATGTTCTTCAGTATGGCAAATTCTCCGATATGATCTCCATTACCACCATGGTGCCACCAGTCACTCTGCCAGTGAAACAATTTAGTTGCTCCATGAGTGGTTCCTGGATTGTATCATCTCGCATAATGGTGAGCACCAATGGCCATTAAGGTCATATGATTTAACGTCATGCAATTTTTTTCTATGGGGTAATCTTAAATCACTGGTGTATGTCAATAAACCCCGAAACATCTGGGAGTTAAAAGAGGAAATTCAACGAGTTGTCGACAAAATCAAAGTGGAAATTTGTCAGGCAGTCATAGCGAATTTCACGGACAGAGTTCTTGCATGCCAGCACAGTAGAGGGGGTCATATGCCCGACATCATTTTCCATACCTGAAATGGGAAGGTAAGTTGAACATGTTAATGTCCTAGTTTAAAGTATTTTGAAAAAATAAAGTTTATAATTTGATATATCAAAACCAGCAAGCTTTTTAAACAACCCTTTATTTGAAGTCATTCCATTGACTCATTTCGAATTCGCACATTTACCTTCTTTATTTTTCTTTTGATAACCATGATCTTCGTCTTGTTTGCATTTATCTTCATCCTATACTGCTTAAAGCTGTTATTTAGCTCCAGAAGCATATATCTAAGTATAGTCTCTCTTCTGCTAACAACTCCATATCAGCAAATCTTATGAACTTTATTCTTCTTTCTCCTACTATCACCTCCCCTCATATTCTAAAGAGAGTTATTCACTAAATCCTCCCCAGTACATGTTGAACAAGGTAGGTGACAAAGGACATTCTTTATGTTTAAGTTATTAATACTGACACTTTATTTTAAATTACTTTCATGTTTAAATGGGAAATATTGAATTATTTTAGGCCTACATTAACTGTGTGAGGTGATATAATGTAAACTGAATTAAAAAAATTGATTTGTTCCTCAGTCCTTGTGGATGAGTGATTTGTCCAGCCCAGCAGTCCTTGAACGGTGGCAACCATCTGTTCTCTTTTGACAAGTCATATAATGAGCTCATGTCGAAACCTCTCCTCAAACTGCACACAAATTAGGCTATATTCCCACAGCAGATAGACAAATAAGTAACAAACGATATTATAAATGACACATTCACCCACATCCTTGAATGTTGTGTTCTTCAAATGCCTAGACAATTGGCAACAAAGCCATTAGTCCTTTTGCACTCCAGTATTTTTTGAGATATAGAATCTTCTTAAATGTTCATTATAATTGCATAAAACACAATTGGGAGAGTTAAGTATTCCAATCCTATGTAGATGTTCTGCCAAACAGTAATAGCCAGTAATTAACTGATACATTGCAACTCTACAGATTTTCGTGGTAAATCAGGAACAATTCCTGAATTAGATATACGGTATATATATATATATATATATATATATATATTTGCCACTTCTTGCTTTCAGCATTATTTTTGCAGTTTTGTATGTAAATTGATTGAAATTTTCTCTTGTTTAACAGTTTACAGAATGGTAGGATATTTTTCGTCGAATTTTTTGTAGAATTTCTGTGCCTTTCTTAACCAAAAAGTCTCCAGATTCATTCCCAATCAAACTACAATGTGATGGAATCCACTTAAGAATAATGTTTCGTTTTAATTTTCTTAGCTGGTAATAGAACATTTTTCTGCATTCGTGTTTTTGTTGTGATTTTGGTGAGTAAAGACTCACAATGGCTAGTAACTGCTTGAGAATCTTACAATATAACAGCATCCTATACAGAAGGTTTGTTAAGGATATACGAACTGCGGTTATTTCAACATCAAAATTTGTAGTATTAGATCCGAGACTAGAATAAAATAAGAAAAGTGGACAAGATCCTCCTGCTCCTGCTGTTATTTATATTTCACTTGATTTGAGGGAGCCATCTGTGTGTATATGTTATATATTTATACATATATTATGGGGGTGTCTTGTTTCTCAAATCAAAAGTTTCATTTTCTCAATATTTGTTTCTGATTGTTTAAATTCTTCGACTAGCCTAGTTATAATTGTAATCTATTTGGAATATTTGAAGGGGGTTTCTCTTTTTGTAGGTTAATACATATTATTTTGCATGTGGAATCTCTAGTTTTTCTTTAATGACTTATATAATGTTTATGAAACTTCTTTGTGTTTTTAGTTTGTTTTCAAATCATCTTCTCCCAGTTGTTATTTGGTAGTCTTATTAATTTCTCATATTGTATTAGGCCTAACACTTATTCTTGCAATTCTTCTTGTAAACTTAAATTTTTACTTTGAGTTAGGATTTGTATGGCAGAGATTGGTGGTGTTTTAACAGCTCCTGTTATCAATCTGAGGGCTTGAATTTGTAGTTGGTTAATTTTTTCCAAGTTGCAGTTAGATGCTGTGATTAGGGTTTCTTCACAATATTTCATAAATGGTTTTAAGTATTTTAATATGTGATGTTTAGTGTATCCCTTGAACAGCCGCATGTTTTTCCACACAATCTTTTAGTAGTGAAAATTGTTTTCTTGCTTTGTTCGTGACATGAGGATAATTTCACAGGGAAAAAAACCGTTTTACAGCTTAAACAGAAAGATATAAAATTAATTCCTTTGACCCAAACTATCTTCACTCCATGTAGTAAGCATAACCAAGAATGTTTACAACATAGATTTAATATATCTGGCGAAAAAATTACGCAAATATCAAAACATTCTATGTAGTACATTTTTGTTTACACAGTATGAAAGTACTAAAGCATTGTAATATTTGTTGTAAAAGATTGGAAAACTATGAAATATATTATAAGCATGCTTAGAATTGCCCATGATAATGGGAATGGTGCACACAATATGAAACTAACGCAACACCGTAATATCATTTAGGCTATACAAGGTTGGAAAACTATGATTTTAAGTAAGACATATTACTCTTATTTGAAACATTAGACACCACAATGATATAGAAAAAAAAAGTAAAGTAAAGTAAAGAAGTATCAAAATAATGTATTCCCATGATAATGAGAATAGTATAATCTGAAGTAACACTTCTTAACATTCAAAAGATCTGGGCAATGGAAAAAATATCAATTTGTTGCACACATAAGAAACTTATTAACAACCAGTTCCTCAGACAATTTTACCTCAAACATCAACATTTACGCCAGCAATATGTTTTTGGTCCTTGATAAGGTTGAAGTAGAATGCTCGTTTTCTGGCTTAACAAAGGGCAGCATTTATTCAATTTCTTCTATTTTCTGTACATACCATGGTTTGCTGGTCTGCTTAGAAAATGTTACATTGGCTCTTTTAAAGAACTAGGTGTTGATACCATTCTTCAAAGTGTTAAAGCATGATGACACTCTCTCTGAGTATGTAGTTCCAATTTCAACTCTTCCCAGATCCTCTCTACTCACTTTGATGATAACAGCTTGAGTGATTTCCAAGTAAAATATGTTAAATGTAGACTATGCACTACATATCCAGTCAAAAAAATCTTTCTGTGGTTGACCATGAACAATGTCTTCAAGCAAGTGCTGACAATTAGTTCTATCAAATTCCTTGGGACCTGTGGTTGAAGCTTTTTCGTTGGAATATGATGGTTAAGATTTGAGTTTCTTAAGATTGTCCTGAATTGAGATTTCAGTGATACTTTTCACGAACAGATCCTTCTTTCCGCCTTTTCTTTCTAAAATCTCTCCAGAAATACGTACTGTCCATTTCACTAGAAATGATACTAGACAATATAAGGAACTACTACAGGAAACACACAAACACAATGTGCCAGTGAAAAACACGAAAAATTCAATCAACAAGTTTGTAAGTTAGTGGACAGATAAAAAACAGGTTGTGCAACTGAACAAGGCACTTGAAATGGTTTTATATTCTAGTTAATCTTTATACCACTTATAGCAGTACTAGTGTGATGTTGCTTCTTGTACAAGAGTATCATGGCACATAGAACGTGAATCACGAGAAAAACAGTTTTCAGAAAATATGGCATTTAGAACGTTTTGCCAGTTACACCCTTCAGTTTGTTATTTTCGAGATTAATGTTCATTAAGTTTTCTTTACACCGGATGTTAAGATAACATTTTGAACCATTCAATAATATACTGGGACAAGATGTGTGTGGTGTGTCCAATACCTAGCTGTTTTGCAACAAAGCCATTAGTATTCTTTCTCTATAGCTGCACATCCTTTTAAGATGTTCCATATTCATTTCTTCAATGCTGTTGCATAGGATACTGGAAGGTGTACTGAGTAATTAGAATAATAGTAGGTGCTAAACTTAGGAAACGTGTAGGATCATTTAAAAAAAACTACAAATAATGCCCATGGTTTGTAGGTATATTTTTTCATTAATAATCTTCCTCATATGTAATTGTGAAAACTTCGTAACTAATTTAACAGTTCATAGCACAAATACGCGTCAAAAAATTACTTTCATACTCCATCGGCAAGTCTATTGTGCTATCAAAAAGGAATGTGTTATATGGCAGTAAAAATTTTTAATAGCCTCCCTATGAATATAAAAAATGAAACTCAAAACATAAGATTATTTAGAGTCAAATTCAAGAAGTAGCCTATCTAATTTCTCACACCTATTCTGTAACTTGGGTGAATTCATGACATTCAGCAATGCTTCATGAATATTTGTGCTGTATTAAGTATTGATACTAAAGGGATGGTAAATCTCTATAAGTACTGGTTCTGGTTTTTTCACAATAAAACATTCCAAAGACCCACGATTTTTGCCCCAAACATTAAAACACTTAGAAAAAATGAATGGAAAGCATTAAAATTCCGGAAAAATTAAAAAAAAAATCTGAAAACTCCCTATTTTCGCAAGTACATTAAAAATCACAAAAACAAAAAACTTTATATATAGACAACTTCAAAAGTATATTTCAATTTATAATAACGATCAACTTAACATTCCTAAGCTAATATAATCTAACCTAACCTAAATAAACGGCAAAATAATTCAGAAACTGCAATCATTTACCTTACATTAATGAAGAGATGGATACATTTCTCCCACTTCCATGAAAAATAACCACAGTTTGATGAGCAATACCAAGTTCTTTCTTAAGATACTCATGATGTGGAGGATCACATGTCAACCAGTAACAAACAAACAGATTGTTTGAACAGTTAAATGAACATTAGCAAAAAAAAAAAAAGTTTTTATAAACCAAAACACAAAAATTACATTGCTTCCTTTTTTCTTATTTCTAGCAACTAACTTCTGACATCTAAATAAGTTAGATTTCCACTCTGCCTTCAAACTTTAACCACAATTTTCACATATGTATTTATCACCCAAAACACCATGATCAAACAAAAGTCCACGCAAATCTTCTTCATCCTTACATAACCATATAAATTCCGTAGCATATATATGGTCAATTCCACAGAAGGTTAGATATTGAAGTTAAAATTAAATTTCGTGTTCAGTATATGTTCTTTATATCATTTTCTTCAGGAAAGTTCAAATTTTTAGAAATTAGCAGAAAAGTTCGATATATTTCATTCATTTTTGTTTTACATACATCCAAAGCGAACATTTTCAGTGTGTACTTTTGATCTGTCAAATTCACTTTGGCAGTTTGTTGCAAAACCACAACTTAAAATTAATAAACCAGGCTGTTCTCTGTTGTAATTCTATTAACAGAAAGAGAAGACTTTAAAATCAGTGTCAATTTACTTTTATGAATTTCAGTGAGTTTAAAAATATGTTATTTTAAAAATAAGTGTTTTTATGTAACACCCGTCACAGAATATGCTTAAAGTTACTCTCTTGCTCTCAGTTTTTGTCCTGAAGGCACCAATTTTAAAACTAAAAATAACAAATGTTTCAATGTGACGGGTGTAACAAAATTAGAGCACAGAGAACACAGGAATTCTGTATTTTGATTTATTGTAGGTAGTTCCCACAACACATTATTAAATAGGTTTCAAATTATGGTAAACTGAATTTTAAGTTATCAACAGTCATCAATACCTGTTTCCTCCAAAAGTTTACTGGTCTGAAAGATTTCCCACCAAATTTACATTAAGCTGAATGTTTGGTCGAAAATTCTGATTTACTTAAAAATTATAGGCTAAAGGTAAATGTACTTATATTCCATTTTAGTTAATCATTACTTTTCTATTCTGTAACATTATTTCTTGCTTAGTTAACATGGAATGAATTACTGAAGATATTAATCATTAGCATAACCTAAAAATAACAAATATAGATTGAGCTGCTGCATTTTTAAAGATACATGAAGCTGCATGTTAACCATACAGTTAATTATTTTAACGTTTTGAGATAGCTGGATACCGTATATATTTAATTGCAGAATGGGGAAATCAGCAGCTGTGAGGCAAGCTGAATGCCACAGGCAAAGAAAATTAAAAAAAGATAAAATTCTGTGATGTTTGAGTATAGAGAGGATAAGTAATTTTTTGTGGAGATGGAATTTTGCTCCCCAAATGAACACACAAGTTAAATTATACAAGTGAGTGTGCAATAATTTTCATTTATCTCTAAACTCATTTTTATGACTTATCTCCCTTTACCCAAACAACACAGATATGAAGACTATTTGCAGAAGGAGAGAGAGGAGACAAGCTTAGGAGAACAAAGAAGCTATCAAGAAAAGAATTTACTGCTCACAGAAAGAAAACAAAACTGAAAGTTCTAAACTACAGGCCAAGGAAAGTTGCATTAATAAACACTATTATTTTCAGTGATTCACATGTGTAAGAAATTACAGTCACTAGGAAAAGCTGTCCAAAGAGTAAAAAATTGAGACAGCTCTGAGTATGATGCTGCTTAAGTTATTGCATTTTGTTTTGTAATTATAGTTTTAGTAAAATTTATTAAATTGTATTGTGAGAATTATAAATTTATATTTAGCATTTGTTTGTGAGCATATACACGAAAAGTAAATTTATGTTAGGAACAACAGTTTAATATCAAAAGCGGATCTGTTTTTCTAACCACATTATTTTGATTTTATGAATGTATTTTTTATTGTTTCTATTAAATGTTTGTATTAATTTACTTTAAAGCGTCAGAAGTACAATTTTGAACCTGTAATATTTGTAATGTACTAAGTGAAAGTTAACTTAAAAAAATTGCATACTTTTAAAACATATGTCTACCCTTGATATTAGGCTACCAGTACTCTTAAGTCTATGTAGTGAACTACAGAAAATGTATGTTCAGAATAAGTGGTCTTTGATTTGAACCAAAAAAAAAAAAAAATCTGAAATTTCTTCAGACAAGTAACACCAGTCACATAAAATTAATTAAATTGTAAGTGCAACGCTTAATATTTTAATTACATCCACTATATCACTCGATTCCTTTAACTTTTCTGTCACTGAAAGTAGGTAACACAATTCAAATTGTGAACTTAACAGTGTTATCAGTTAAACTGTATCACTAATTTATGCATGTCTTTTTCATGTTACACCAGTCACATTTTTTATTTCATTTATATCACCTGACAAATAATGGTTAGAAAAAAATAATTATTAGTTGTGTCTGACAAGCAAGAAGTGGAGATTCATTGGAGTACAAAAGAACTAGTATAAATATTTTATTAATTATTGTATTCCAGTTAAATTTCGAAGAATCTCTTTCTGAACATAACACCCATCACAGTGGGAACTGACCTTATCACAACCTGCACACGAACCACCAACACAAGACATAGAAGAACACGCACCTTCCATCCTCACAACTAATGTCAAAATGGCAGAGAGAAAATGAAAACGGAATATCTAATTAATGTGGCATCATCAAATATCAACCTATACACGTCACCCTCGTGACACAATCTTGCACGAAATTGTTAATAAAAACCTGAACTAACCAAAGCTATCCTTCATATATGCAAAATTTGTAACCAGACAACGAAGGAAACTGCTTGATTTGATCTGGAATGTACACGCGAAAATAAATTCACGCCAACATTCCATTACAGCTTAGCGCATGCGTCACTTCGAAATGGTTCCAGTCTTCTTATATACAACAAATATAAAATGGCTGACCAACACTTCCAATCGGCTGATATCCATAACCGAGTAAACATAATAAAATCAAAACTACAATTGGTTTCCACTCACTTTTTTTTTTTTAAGTGTTTTCACATTTTGATTATTATTCCTAAAGTTTTAAAACATTAATTTCATAAAAAGCCAAAACCAGTACTTTCAGATACATAATTACCACAGTTTGTGTTGTACTAGTAGACTACATTGTAAAACTCTTCTCTGTATATTTACACTAAACTGTGACTGTAATTAAGACTTTATAGTATTAAGTTTTTTTTTTCATTTGACATGTTCCATATTCTAGCTGTGAAGCAATGTAAGGATACCATGGAATGTAAATAAATACAATACACTACAATAAAATAGGTCTTATTCCTATTCTATGTAGACCTAGATGGTTTGATAACAGTCATGCCTGCCATCAATCTAAACCAGCGTTTCTCAAACTTTTCTGAAGTGGGGACCACTTTTTTAAGTCAGAACAGTTCTGCAGACCACCTTACTCTTGTTCCCTTCGAAAGCAAATTATCATTTATGTAGCATATTTTAATACCAGTATACTTACATTTTAATGTAGAAATAATTAATTAAAATTAATTTAATTCAATTAATTTTATATTAGTATTAACTAATTAAGTTAATATTCATAGAAGAAAATTTCTTATATCGTCATCTGTAAAAACAGAAGTAAAAAAAAAATTACTGCAGAAACATGCCCGATTTTCAACAAGTAAAGATCCAATTTTGCATGTTCTATTATTGGTGTACGACGTACAGTACGTGAACATTTCAATGTGCAGATTGGGTGTCTCCAAATTATTAAGAAAGTCATAAATACATAAAAAGATTCGGTACTTTGGTCCTGTTATGAATTCAGGTAGTCCCTAGCTGGGTTACAGTCACGACGCCAGATGTGCAGGGAAAAGATAGCGAGAAATGTTCATAGTGCTTTAAATTCCTCTTTCGTTGCTGAAAGTAGAGTGGGAAGTCAATAGACGGATAGAGTAAATAAACTTCATAAAATGTCAGTACTGGGAGAAAAAGTGAAAGGTGGTTGCCATGTGTCATTTACAAACTCTGAGATTTTCAGCTGTAGTGTGATATGCAATTTGTTTGAATTTTATTTTTTCTTCTGTCTTTTTTGAAGTACCACAAGGGCAGACCTTGAGGACCACAGGTGGTCCGCTGACCATAGTTTGAGAAATGCTGATCTAAACAAAGTGACA
Source organism: Periplaneta americana (assembly GCF_040183065.1). Taxonomy (NCBI): domain Eukaryota; kingdom Metazoa; phylum Arthropoda; class Insecta; order Blattodea; family Blattidae; genus Periplaneta; species Periplaneta americana. Next base: position 94,937,768 of record NC_091123.1, read on the forward strand.
CCAGAATTTTGGGGTGCTTGTGGAATTTCTTCAGGATTTTTTAATATTATTTCCTACGATTTGCCTTTAATTTTGTCTTTTATTTCTTTTTTCTGGATTAAATGAAATTTGTTGTGGACGATTTGTTTCAAAGAATGGAAGGAAAATGACTGGCTTCGTTTCTGCATTATTGTTCGTACATCTTTTTCTCAGGGATCAGCCATTCCATTTCCGTGTATATTACAATGTGAGGGAATCCACTGTATACTAATGATCTTTTTTAAATTGATCAATGATTTATAATTTTTCTAGATTTCTGGATTTTGAAGCTTTTCAAAGTTGATGACCCAGCTATTGCTTGTTAGCAGCTTCGTAAATCTGACAAAATTACAACTATTTTTTCTCAAATTTACTTATACTGTATAATGGATTCTGTAAAGATATGTAGATAGCTGTTATTTATCCATCAAGTTTTGTTGAATATGGACCAACATTATGATAAACTGAGAAAAAAAAGAAGGCAAGTAACTACAGCTCTAGAAAGGTTTGCCAGATTTTGAGATGGGAAATACGGAACACCTTTCATCCACATTTGTTTCTTAGAAAAAACACTGAGTGTAGGCCTGTAAGTATGAGCATTCATTCAAGTTTTCTGCCCAAAAGCAGGTCTTTCACTGCAAATCCAGCATTCTCCAATCTTTCCTATTTCTGCCTTCCTCTTCGTCTCTGCATATGATACATATACCTTAATGTTGTCTATCATCTGATATTTTCTTCTGCCGCGAATTTTTCTCCCTTTCACCATTCCTTCCAGTGCATCCTTCAGTAGGCAATTTCTTCTCAGTCAGTGACCCAACCAATGTATTACATATTAATTAATACAATTAATCTTATGATTTATGCATTATATATTGTAATTATTTATTGCATCATATAATAAAATTATATTGTGAACTTTTTCATTTTATATACAGTATTCCTATATTTAACCTGTATTTCCCACTTGAATATGCCATATTTAATTATTTATTTATATAACAAAATCTTTTTGTAAAATTCACTACAGTTTTCATCATTATACATTATACAAAAAGTTGATATTTTATCAGATTTGCAGCATTCTATTCTTTTCCATCCTTCCATTTTGTAGCCATTACTGAAAATAATTGCCGTAGGAAAAAGTTTAGCAAGAGCTTTATTACAAATACAATATTTCTCGGTTTTTGTGCATCAGTTTAATCTATAACATACACAAATTTTTCTGGTACTGCATACATATTACTATGCCGCCACCAACCATACTGCACCTGACTAATGAGAAACACAGGCTACTCCGCGACGTCACATTCTTAGTCATAACATGGTCAACAATGAACAAGTTTATATATAAATGCACGTTTAACATGAGTTTAATATAGCAATTCCTTTGTTTTCTTAGAACTTTGAACGTGTATTTATATTAGGCGACTGTCCGATGGTAATGACTAAACCAAGATAACCATGTGACTCCAATTCATGCCATAGCGACATCACATTCTTAGTCATAACATGGTCAACATTGAACAAGTTTGTATATAAATGCACATTTAACATGCGTTTAATATAGCAATTCCTTTATCTTTTTTAAAACTTTGAACATGTATTTATATTAGGTGATTGTCATGATGGGCATGACTAGACCAAAAGATAACCATGTGATTTTGATTCGCGTCATAGCCTGTCTTTCTCGTTAGCCACACATACACTGCAAATGTAACCTAGGTACTGCGCGCGAGATTTGGAATTTGCAAACGAAACATTTAGCATATGGTTCAAGACTCGCAATGTACGTGGAATAAAAAGAGCTATAACCATACATCTGGCAACCCTACTCTAACATCATCTTCAGGTGATTTGAGTGATCTGTCTGTAAAGATTTGCAGCCATTCTGTATGTGGATATTTTGAATCAATTGTTTCTAGTCTTAGAGCTCTCATTATTGTTGTGTCAGAATCTGAATGTTTTAAGTTTTGATCTAAATATAGACTAAGTTATGTTACATTGATTGTTAAGTGGGTTCTCTATTAATATGAGCCGCCAGGTGTGGGATTTCTAACTCTTGTTTTATCTTTCGCAATAGTCAAAAAGTTCTTTTGTGTTTTGAGTCTGTTTACCGATACCCTTTTGTTCTATACTCACATTTCATACTGTCTTAAAATTTATTTTTCTAACTCTTTACAAATATTTTGGTTGTTTGTAAGTACTTCAAGTACTGCCATAGTTGTAGTTGGAGTTGTCTTCATTGCTCCACTTATTAATCTTCTTACAGCATAATTTGAAGCTGACTGTCTGTAGTTTTCCTTTTGAAGCTGTTATTAGAGCTTCACTACAATATGGGACAAGATGTAAACCATGTCAAAGAAGCAAAACGTTTTTAATATTTGAATAATAATGTATCTTAAAAAATGTATCTTTGACCTGCTACATTATGAATGATAAGAATGTTTACACCAGGATTGCCAGATGTCCCAATTTTTATATAAAAATCCCACGTCCCGCTTCAAATTGAGGAGGGACCCAAAAAGTCCCGCCGATAGAAAATTAGCGTCACCTGTATAATTTTGTCACTACTAACCATTTTCGTCTAAATAATTACATTAAATTTAAATTAATTTACTCAACAATGCAGAAAGGTACGTTTTTAAAGAGTGGTATAAGTAAAGAAGCAGACAATATAAATAGGCTAAGGCAAAACTAAACTTTCTATAGCATTGTGTCAAGAATCCTCACAATTGTCAGCTGACTGTGTAGGATAATTATTTGAAGATTCTAAGATAGCCAGTAAATACAGTTGTGAGAGAACAAAAATGACAAAAATAGTTAAAAATAATTTATTACCATTTTCATTAGTTCATTAGCACAGAACAGTTAGAGTTGATAACAAAATATAGCCTACAAACAGGAATAAAAATAGGTTGACAGTACTGTACTGGAAATTTTCATGGTAGGACTTAATTGCTATTTCTTTTTGTGCATCTCGTAATCTCTTGCCAAAGTCATGAGAATAGGAAGAGAGGATAAAGACTCTATAAAAACTATGGAGGGTAAAAATTTAGAACAAGTAAAGTACTTAGATGTTAAGATTAATAATGATGGAAGAATTGATGAACTTAATACCAGAATAAGGAATACCAATAACCTCTAATATGTAACGAATAGAGGTTTTTTTTAGGTAAAAGAAAATAAGTGAAAGAACAAAAATGACTGTATACAAATCAATCTACATCCCAACACTTCCATATGGAAGTGAATCTTGCGAATTGGGGGAAAAAGTCAAGAGAGATGTACAAACTATGGAAATGAAGTAGCTACTTAAGAAGAGAATTACAAATAAAACTATAAGTATGTCTCTAAATGTTAAATTCCTCCAACACAAAGTAGAACAAGTAGGCCTACAGCTTAGATGGTATGGACACTTAAACAGAATGAGTGATGAAAGAATACCTATACAAATACGGGAAGCCAGAGCTAGTGCGTTGGGAAGAAAGAGACTGAGAGGGAGACCAAGAAAGACCTAGAACAACAGCGTAGAAGAGATCTTAGCAAGAAAAGGAGTATCCTTAGAACGAGCTAAAAAGATTGCAGTAGATCGCAAACAATGGCGAGCTCTTTGCAAAACCTCGACACCAAAAGGTAGAAGAGGATGGGAATAAGTGAGTAATCTCTTGCCTCTAAAGATGGTAGTTCACTTCAAAGTTTAGGTACATCAAAAGCATGGTTTAATGTAGAAAAGTGCTACAATCACAATGGCTAGTAGTCATACTAGCATACCTACTGAAATATAGCACTGTAATATCTGAAATATAATTTCACTACAATACTTTAAACACCGATTTATGCAACTGTAAAGACACGCATGAAAACACGAAAATAATATAGGCTAGGGATAACATCATGTTCCCATTGTAACCAGGATGAGTCACAATGCCGGTATAGGTGCAGTGACCCATTTTGGGCTGCAATCAAAACTCAAACTCAAATGAAAGGATAAAACATCACATCAACTGTAAACTTAATTCAAAAGAAGATTCATGCGAATAAAAAAATGGGTAATATTTCAACGCATCTGAAGAAAAAAGAGAAATAGGCTAATAAGCTTACAACATCCATCACACAACTTAAAACTGTGCGAGCTTGCATAACTCCTCTCAGTTTTGTATTTAATATATATTCAATACTACAAAATAGCGTAAAAGATGCAACACTTTCATGGTTAAGCATGGACGTTGACCTGACCGCCCAAAGTGCTAAGTCCAGACCTACCCCAATAATACAACATAAGAACGTCACATCTAAAATATTTTACTTTATTTCACTTATTGTTATATGTAATATGTTTGTGTGGGAATTACATTTTATCACACAATTTCGTTTATTACTTGTATTACATATTACGAAGTAACCGTTACATCGTTCAATCCACGTTACCACCGGTCTAAGTTTTTCAATAATTAGCATTTCAACACTCTAATTTCATCCCCATACATACCTCGAAATGACAATGCTGTGTAATATTTGCACTCTAAGATTTAAGATGACATTTATATTTGAACAAACGACTCTAATTTCTGAATTCTGACATTCAGCAGGGCGGGCCCGTTCGTAAAATTGGGCACTTGAGGTAATATTTGACTCGATGTAATGGTTCCGAAACTAGACCTACATGTATTATAACCGGCCAGATCAGCCGAAGTACTGTCCGCTCTGTAACTTCTCAAACGGCCGCTTGAGCGGTAGTCACCCACCACACAAAGGAGAAGCAAGTAGACAACAGTTCTTTTGTAAGCATGTGGATATTTCGGTGATATGTTTCTGTTTAATACGTCTAATGTATTGTATTTTAAGTAAAAATGATGTATTGCTGTGTCCTTTTTTGTACCAGTAAAAATATTAAAGGTACCAGAGTTTCTTTCCATGGATTCCCGAGTTACAGTGAGCACAGTAAGAAGTGGATGCAAGTCACATCCCGACGAGATGAGTTGAACCTAAGTTTTTGTTCTATGTGAATTCACGTCTATTAGCTGCCGATTTATAACTACAAATATATAATACAATTAAAACTCTGTGATCCAAAATTTAAAGTGGAAAGATTTCTTTGTCAAGTCCCGTCATGTGATTACATGATCTCAACGATTAACTGAGCAGCTGATTAATTTTTGATGGGAGAAGAAGAAACACTCGGTTCCTCAATCATTGATGATATGTCAATTAAACCAGATGTTCAATACAACAGATGTAGTGATACTGTAGTTGGTACAGTAGATATGGGCGAATTGGAGGAAAACAATTATAAAGAAATGTCATTGCTACTCATCTTACATGTTTTGTACAGTATGTCCTATACCATACTAGTCTCTTTATTAGTGTATCATATTATATTGTAATTATGTATTTATTATTCTTAATATTCATAACATTAGTAATTTATTCCAAATTCTTTCTCCCACCTTAGAAGACTTAGAAAATAGCACATTGAATTCACATTAATTACCGGTACACCAATATTAGCAGTTGTTTAGTGAACTGTCCGAAGACAGGTCTAAACCTCACAAGTGATACAAAAAGCACCACTTATGAGGCAACTAGGCCAGAAAATAATGAGGTAAAGTGGACAGTTCCTTTCCCCCACCATTGCATACATCGCCGATTAGCTACATGTTACAGATGCATACAAATAATTGTTCTTCCTCCGACACATCGTCAAGTGAGATGTACTGCATGATAATAGAGGTACTTATCAGCCAGAATCACAATTAGAGGAAATTAGCAGTTATTGCTAGCTATTTCATACGAATTGTGAAGGAGATTCTAAATATAAATCTGAAAGTTACAAACAATTTATTATTTATATCTATGGATGTCGATATTTCTGCACTCTTCCTCTCTCTCTCTCACTCACTCTTAAGAAATCTCAACAGAGAAATGTTTAGCCTACATAGGAATTCCTGAAAATAGTCTGTGCCTTAGCTCTGCAACAAAGATCTCCCTTCCATACATATACAAAGGTAAATATCCATTAAAAAATGAAATTAAAGATAGTCTACACCCTGCCCTGATTCGAAATCCTATACTAAAAGCCAGGTTATGAACCGACTAAACAGGAAGTAGTTGGAAGGCGAAAGGAAAGTGTGGGTTAGAGGGGTAGCCTGTGCAGCGATGACAAGTTGAGTATGGCGGGGCGGAGGGGGGAAGGAGAACGGAGCTTTTCATTGGATCTCACATGAAAATGTCATTTGCTAACAAAAATCTGGCAACAGAACCACGGAGACAGTGTAGCCAAACTTCCCAGTTCATTTGCAGCACCACGTGCATTACGAGTGGCATTTCATACCAGCGTCATTAGCTCGCGCTTTCTTAAAAACAGTAATTTTAATTATTAATATTGTTGATAGTGTTATCGATAACTATAGACAGTAGTTATTTTAAACATATCGGTGACAAACACTGAACATGCTTTGAATCTCGCGCCACTATGTGGCAATAGAGCTCAGAATGAGAGCAACAAAACGTTGCTTCAGGTTTAGTTTAGTATGATATATGTGACAGTCCTACAAACGATGGTAATCACGAGTCAAAATTTTGTGACCTATAAAAAAACAAATTACTCAGGCTCTACATTATTAATTTTTGTGGGACAATGTCAGAAGAGACAAGATACAAGAAACAGCACTTTATTCTATATCTTTGTCCAGGAAAGTGCACAAAATATAAGCTGCAATTTATCATCGACAAGGACGAAGTACCACAATATTTGTATTAAAAGTAAAAGCATCCCGAGGCTTCAACTCTATAAGGCACAATAATAATGTAATATAATATTCCACACTAAATTTATTGCATGAATTGTTTAAATGTGATTTTAAATGCAAGAACAAAATTTTGTCATTCATGGTTATGTACCGTATGAACTAATATAGTGATTGTGATAGATTTATTGATATTAGTTCATACAAAAGTACAAACTTAAATATGAACTATAATATAGTTAAAGCATAGTCTATAATATAAATACAGTGATAAAATATCACATACAGTTACGACGCTCAATACGTAGGGAATATGCATCCAATGAGAGTTGAAATTTAGTTGCTAGCAACGAGGGTCGCTACTATCACACAATGTATTGTTCCTAGTACTCTCCGTTGCTAACCGCTTGGAGCATTGTATTGCGAGAAATACAAAAAATTACATCACGCTTCGTGACTGTATGTACCACCGCAGTCTAGTATATACAGTCACGAAGCTCAATTCTTAATAAGTATGCATCCATAGATAGTTGCTAACCACCAGGATCGCTACTATCGCTTCATCACAGACCCTTTCCGTAGCAAAAGATAAAATGTATTATACTTTCAATATCGTGTCCTTTTGAAAAAATTAACACTTCCTTCAATATTGAACAAGTCCCCACAGTGCCAGCTGCGCAGAAGGTATGACTGGACCCAAATAGAAGCGATCGCTCGCTGCCATCTTGAAGTCATAACGATAGCAGATGAAACGCTATGCTGATCGAACGTAATCATAAAACACACCAGGATTTATTAGTGTGTATCATAAGAACAACCAAACATAAGCTAAAGAATGACGAGAAAGTCAAATACGCCTATAAATAGGTAACTACACCAGAATTCCTTGAATAATTAAAGATGTTATGCTGAAACTGTCAGTCTGCAGTCCTCACCAACTTTATGAACTAGGCCTATTCATACTGTATGTGCATAATTCATCATCCGTATAATGGGCTTCCTGAAATATTACAATAACCGAGTGAAAATTTTAACTTCTCTTGCACATTGTGCGCACCTTGCGATCGTGACATTAGTGGGCGAAAAGCAACGCTGATAGAATGCAATCACAAAACACACTACGATTTATTACTGTAAACAGGGCACGCATTAACCGGGGGATTTCCTCCCTGTTGGAGAATTATCCCCCTATCATAAATTCATATTAACACCCCAGTTAGGGACAACTTCTACCCCTTCACAAAATATAATTATTACTTTTTTATTCTTAATTTCAATCTTTACATTTCATCAGAGCAATAATAATAATAATAATAATAATAATAATAATAATAATAATAATAATAATAATAATAATAATAATAATAATAAATAGTAGCAAAAGAACTAGCTAGATATAGAATAGACTTCGTGGGAGTACAAGAGCTTAGGTTAGATGGGAATGGCATATCACAAATAGGAGATTACATGTTGTATTATGGGGAAGGAAACAATAATCACCAATTAGGAACAGGATTCTTTGTTCATAAAAGAATAAAATCAGCAGTAAAAAAGGTCGAATTTATCAGTGACAGGTTATCATTTTTAGTACTTAAGGGTAGATGGTGCGACATCATAGTTATAAATGCTCACGCCCCTACAGAAGATAAAGACGATCATATAAAGGATAGCTTCTATGAGGAATTGGAACATACTTTTGATCAGTTCCCTAGATATCACATGAAAATTTTATTGGGGGATTTCAACGCTAAAGTAGGACGGGAGGATATTTTAGACCAACTATTGGAAAAGAGAGCCTACACGCAATTAGTAGTGACAATGGAGTTAGATTAGTCAACTTTGCCACATCGAAAAATTTAATTGTCAAAAGTACAACATTCCCCCATAAGGATATACATAAATATACTTGGACTTCTCCAGATGGATTGACACACAACCAAATAGATCACATCTTGATAGATAAACGGAGACATACTAGTATAGTAGATATTCGAACTTTCAGGGGTGCAGACTGTAATTCTGACCATTATTTGATGATTGGAGAATTAAGAGAAAGATTATCAGTAGCCAAGCGACTAGAGCAACAAGTTAATATTACTAAATTCAATATTTTGAAATTAAAGGACGAGGAAGCTAAGCAAAATTATCAGGTCGAAATTTCGAATAGGTTTGCCACTTTAGAAACTTCCGACGAAGTTGAGAAAGAATTAGATGTTAATAGCGTGTGGGAAAATATCAGAGATAGTATCAAAATTGCAGCTGAGCAGAGCATAGGTTATTATGAAACTAAGAAAAAGAAACCGTGGTTTGATGAAGATTGTTGCATGGTAGTAGAAAGAAGGAAACAGGCAAAATTGAAATTCTTACAGGATCCAGTTGAGGAGAAGAGAGATAATTATTTCAATGAAAGACAGGAAGCAAGTCGTACACTTAGGAATAAAAAGAGAGGTTACTTGAAGGAAAAACTGAATGAGGTAGAAACAAATAGTAAGAATAATTTAACATTCGAGATTTATATAAGGGTATAAAGGAATTTAAGAACGGATATCAGCCAAGGGTAAATGTGATCAAGGATGAGAATGGTGACTTGTTGCAGACTCTCCATCAATCCTAAACAGATGGAAAAACTATTTTGCACAACTACTAAATGTACATAGGCCAAATAGAAATGATTGGGACGAAATTGAAATACAAACTACTGAGCCATTTATACCCGAACCCACGCCTTCAGAAGTCGAAATTGCGATAGAAAATCTGAAAAAGTACAAGTCTCCAGGTATCGATCAAATTCCAGCAGAATTAATACAAGAGGGTGGAAGTGCATTACAGTATATAGCGAAATTTATAAACTTGTACTTGCTATTTGGGGAAAGGAAATTGTACCAGAAAAATGGAAGGAGTCCATAATTGTACCTATTTTTAAAAAGGGGGACAAAACCAACTGTGGTAACTTTCGAGGAATATCACTTTTGTTGACGTCGTACAAAATTTTGTCCAATATTCTTTTGAGAAGATTAACTCCGTACGTAGATGAAATTATTAGGGATCATCAGTGCGGTTTTCGGCGTAATAGAGCGACAATTGATCAGATTTTTTGTATTCGGCAGATAATGGAGAAAAAATGGGAGTATAAGGGTACAATACATCAAATCATAGATATCAAAAAGGCATATGACTCGGTTAAGAGGGAAGTATTATATGATATTCTTATTGAATTTGGTATTCCCAAGAAACTAGTTCGATTAATTAAAATGTGTCTCAGTGAAACATACAGCAGAGTCCGTATAGGTCACTTTTTATCTGATGTTTTTCCAATTCACTCTGGGCTAAAGCAGGGAGATGCACTATCACCTTTACTTTTTAACTTCGCTCTAGAATATGCCATTAGGAAAGTTCAGGATAACAGGCAGGGTTTGGAATTGAACGGGTTACATCAGCTTCTTGTCTATGCAGATGACGTGAATATGTTAGGAGAAAATACACAAACGATTAGGGAAAACACGGATATTTTACTTGAAGCAAGTAAAGCGATAGGTTTGGAAGTAAATCCCGATAAGACGAAGTATATTATTATGTCTCGTGACCAGAATATTGTACTAAATGGAAATATAAAAATTGGAGATTTATCCTTCGAAGAGGTGGAAAAATTGAAATACCTTGGAGCAACAGTAACAAATATAAATGACACTCGGAAGGAAAGTAAACGCAGAATAAATATGGGAAATGCGTGTTATTATTCGGTTGAGAAGCTGTTATCATCCAGTCTGCTGCCCAAAAATCTGAAAGTTAGAATTTATAAAACAGTTCTATTACCGGTTCTTCTGTATGGTTGTAAAACTTGACTCTCACTCTGAGAGAGGAACATAGGTTAAGGGTGTTTGAGAATATGGTGCTGAGGAAATTATTTGGGGCTAAGCGGGATGAAGCTACAGGAGAATGGAGAAAGTTACACAACACAGAACTGCACGCATTGTATTCTTCACCTAACATAATTAGGAACTTAAAATCCAGACGTTTGAGATGGGCAGGGCGTGTAGCACGTATGGGCGAATCCAGAAATGCATATAGAGTGTTAGTTGGGAGACCGGAGGGAAAAAGACCTTTAGGGAGGCCGAGCCATAGATGGGAGGATAATATTAAAATGGATTTGAGGGAGGTGGGGTGTGATGATAGAGACTGGATTAATCTTGCACAGGATAGGGACCGATGGCGGGCTTATGTGAGGGCGGCAATGAACCTTCGGGTTCCTTAAAAGCCATTTGTAAGTAAGTAAGTAATAATAATAATAATAATAATAATAATAATAACAATAATAATAATAATAATAATAATAATAATAATAATAATAATAATAATAATTGTATGTATGATATTCTCTATCTAGGATTCAACCCCCCCCCCGTCAGAAATCTTAGTTCGCATCCTGACTATACCCAAATCATAAAAACAACCAAACATGAGCTAAAAGATTAACAAGGATAAAATCAAATACAAATAGTAAAACGTAATCACCTGCATTCCTGTAGTATACAGCGAATAATTAAAGAAGTAATGCTGAAATTGTCAGTAATCCTCGTCATCTTTGCGAATTAGGGCTAAGGGTATAGGGCTATAGTATTTAATAATATAGTACAACTGTTATTTTTTGTTTCATGATTATCTGATCCTAATGATCTCTTAAATATTCTGCAGTGTGGTGGTTCAATTTGAAACAATGTTTTTTGCACGATCGTGTTTTTGTTATATTTACAGCTATTGTCGTTAGGCCGTGAAAGTTAGAATTCCCACATAAACTTCTTGGTAGGGAAGCCATTCTTCATAACATAAAATTATACTAAAATAGACTGATTACAGTGCAATTATTCTTACTTAGTTACCATTACATTGCAGTTTTGCAAAGGCTTTAGAATAATACTGTACTACTATAAATTTTCGCAATTTTAAAAATACGATCGTGCATTTGTGAAGTGCATTACAAAATCTCTCAAATTGTAAAACTCGCTCTGTTTGTTCTTCAAAGCATTCCTCGATTTTGTAAAAAGCACTTCCAAACCTTGTACCATATTAATATACCATTATATGAATGCTGAATTTGGAGATAAATTTCATCACGTACAAAAACATTCACTTATGAAGATTTTAGTCATGATGAATTTCAAAATATATATCTGTTATAAATAACTTACAATACCGTACTTCAAATACTTATTAATAAATAAACATAGAATATATCATTATTTCAAAGTGTTGACAATCTAATTAGAATAGGCCTGTGATATTTTAGATCATGTTTTATGATTACCTTTATTAGATGGGCTGGAAAATTAAAAACAGATGAAATTGCGTCAGCTTTTCAGTAACATTTTACAATAATTAGAATTGCAGAAACACGATTCTATGAAATGAAAAGAGCAAAGCCTATGGTATAAATTTGTCGCGTTTAACAGTATATAACCATTTACTGAGAAGCTCAGGATTTTGGAGTGGATATATAAAAATAAATTCCAAGTTTGCGCTTATTCCTACAAAACACTTACTTTTATTATCACAATAAAAATGTAAAAATGGTTGTCAGTCGTTTTACAATATCCTAATATAATGTACAGTATGTAACCAACTTAATTTTGAAAAGATATTCCCGAATCCTTCTTACGTCTATTCGTACAGTTATATGCAGCACATAGAATATATCATTATTTCAAAGTGTTGAAATTCTAATTAGAATAGGCCTGTGATATTTTAGTTCATGTTTTATGATTACCTTTATGAGATGGGCTGGAAAATTAAAAACAGATGAAATTGCGTCAGCTTTTCAGTAACATTTTACAATAATTAGAAATGCAGAAACACGATTCTATGAAATGAAAAGAGCAAAGCCTATGGTATAAATTTGTCGCGTTTAACAGTGTATAACCATTTACTGAGAAGCTCAGGATTTTGGAGTGGATATATAAAAACAAATTCCAAGTTTGCGCTTATTTCTACAAAACACTCCCTTTTATTATCACAATAAAAATGTACAAATGGTTGTCAGTCATTTTACAATATCCTAATACAATGAACAATATGTAACCAACTTAATTGTGAAAAGATTTTCCCGAATCCTTCTTATGTCGATTCGTACAGTTATATGCAGCACAACAACGTAATATGATTCCAATTACGGACTTTTACACAGTAGTACAAAGAAAATAAATTATATAAACACTCTTCGTCCAGTTGTAGGCCATGCAGCTAGAATATAACATGATTTCACGTACTCCACTGAAGTACAATTAAAATGAACTATATAAACACTTTTTGAACATTTGTATGCAGCATAAGATCACACACTTTAACATAGAAGTCCGATTAAAATAAACTATTGTGTATAAACACTATTTGTACGGTTATATACAGCTCAAGAGTACACCACAATTTCACATATAACGCAAAATAACAATTACAATAAACTATATAAACACTGTATACACACGCTCTATTGATTAAATGATTACAGACTTACTCCTAACACATTAAATAATATTAAATATCATAACACCACCGTCTAATACATACAGTCGCGCAACTTCACATTTTTTTGCCAAAATTCGCGACACTAGCGCCACTGCCATCGTGATCTAATACAGGCCGTAAGGCAGACCACGTGACTCGCTTAACAGCTGATCGCGAAGGGCGGTCTTTCAACCATATGAATTAGAGTGCATGAAGAATAACATATATTTCTCTGAAATGCAGTGTAATCGCATCAGTAAAATTTGAAACAGTGATTGTGAGACACTTCTGACATAATTCACTTGCAACTTAAGGTATAATATTTTTTTTTGGTGTGAAAATTGCGTTGTTGCAGGCAAAGTTCGTATGTGTAATACCTGCCTCTATTTCGCTTAAATAATGCGCTCTTTATGTGGTTAAGTGAATTTTTGGTGTTATAAACAGTAAATATGTGTAATAATATACACTTGAAAGTGAAACATTGACTGGAATGTAAAGTAAGTTGTGATTAGGCCTAAGTGCAGCGTTACTGATGTTACTCTTGTCTAATCCATTATTGTTAGTTTACCGTTTTTGTTTTATTAAATTTAAATTATCGCGTCCTTTTTATTTGTGAATAACCTACATTATAAATAATACGACGTTTGATAATATACACAATTTGAACTAAAAACGAGATACATATAGTATATTACGAAAAATTATACCTTGTAGTTTTCATTACTGTTACACTATCTAGCATTGTAATTAATTGAAATAAAGTACACACGCTTCATTATGAAATTCTTGCACATTCATTTATGCACGTTTCAAAAATTTTCAGTTGCATCGCACGCATATTTAGATATGTTGAAATTATATGTTTACTCTATCAGTACTTGCCTTATTTCTATATTCGTAATTATGCATTATAATTAAGCATAATGCTACGTATAACTTGTAAATGCAATTTGTCTACACTTCAATTGTATTTATTGGTTTCATACGGTACTCCAGTCTGAAGTCTGATTAGTTTAATATGTTACTAGGACTAAACTAGCGCTGAGGTAGTTCCCCTTCGTATTCATACACTTTGCATATACTAATTAGTTCGGTTCGTTCAGGGTTTTATTATGCCTTGCTTATAGGATCAAATGCAACTCCACAAAAAATAAATTCAACTGTTTTCAGTTCAGAAATTACCGGAACTATACCTCAGCGCTAGTAAGTAATATAATCGTATGTACATTTCATAGGAGGGACTGTGGTGAATTTTCTACCTACAAGTAAGGACGGCAACCGTGTTCTGAATTTATCCTAAACATATTCTTCTTTATTAAATTTCAAAACAGCTTTCGTTCTCAACTTAAAATGTTGACGCAAATAGCTTATGTCAACATGGTGAATTCTCTTCACATAAAAATAACAGTTTTATAATTATTCCTGCCACATTATGCAACAAATAAATGGAACTTATGCACACATTACATTGAATAAAAATTTAATTGTATTATTTATTTGTTCCCTACTATACGGGTTGTACTGAATTGTATTCATCTAACCTACCAGAGGAAGTAACACACAACCATACGTACACTAATTTCATAGGAGGGACCAAAGACGTTATAATAGTATACTAGACTCACACAGAGCGCTGGTGTGCTGTCCAAAATTGAAACCAGCCTGCGCATGTTTACGCCGCCATGCTACTGGTAGAAATAGAGCGGTAAAGACGATTGTCATACTTGTCCTTTGTTTTGTCTCGGGTGTTTTTAGTGAATAGTGTGAAAGTAATGGCAATATAATTTTGAAAGATGATATGTGGAGTGTCGTTTCAAAACGTATTAAATACATCCTCGGTTGAAATTTAGTTTGAAGCGATTTCGCATAGCTGAGACGGTATTCTTTAAAACCCTGATCTCATATTGGAGCAATTCGTATTCTTTCCCGCCTTTTTTCTATGATGAAAATTGTGTGTTGGATCAAATCGTATTATGTACAACTTCCATAATGTGTCGGATCAAATCGTATTATGTGCAACTTCTATTAGTTAAAATCTTAAATGGACAGCGTTGGCCAGCGTGTTGTATCTTCCCACCATTATTGAGTTTCCCGCTGTTTTACAACATTGTGATTATCAAGGAATGTACGATAGCAAAATCTATTAAGAGCAGTAAGGGAACCAGAGAGACGAGAGGTGGTGCCCGAAAGAGAGCACTATATGTGGCTAAGAAGAGAGAAGTAGTGTAATTTATCTCTAAATTAAGAGCAAGTGGTCCACACCGGTGGATTAACGGTGAGCACGTCTGGCCGAGAAACCAGGTGGCCCAGGTTTGATTCCCGTTCGGGGCAAGTTACCTAGTTGAGGTTTTTCCGGGGTTTTCCCTCATCCCTATGTGAGCAAATGCTGGATAACTATCGGTGCTGGACCCCGGACTCATTTCACCGGTATTATCACCTTTACTTCATTCAGACGCTAAATAACCTCAGATGTTGATAGAGCATCGTAAAATAACCTACTATAAGAAAGAGCAAGGGAATCATATTACAATAGAAGTAAAAGTCAGAGACTTTATTTGGCTTCCGACTTAAATATTACAAAGCTCTTCAAAATGTACAATAAAATTGTTAATACCCGACTTAAGAGTAAAAAGATTTTTTTTTTTTTAAATTGTTAATACCCGACTTAAGAGTAAAAAGATTTTTTTTTTTTTTTTTTTTTTTTTTTTTTTTTTTTTTCCCGGACAGAATTCAATAGGCTATAGGATTTTGTACACCGGCCAATGATGAATGCAGTTATTGCGCACACATGCTGTTCCCAATAAGAAACTTCGATGATACACTGAAAAAGACTAGGCTCTTAGTCGATTTAGGCGCACATAAGCTTCGTGCCAATACGTTCCATAAAATTATGAGAACAGAACCTAATGAGACACAGTCATTTTTCTTCGACTTACAGCAACTGCAACCGCTCTCGAAACTCAGTATAGGTGAAGTATATTATTCAAGACAATTAGTTTTCTATACTCTCTGTGTAACTGATAAAGCTTCACAGAAGCCAAATTTCTTTACATGAAATGAAGCACAGGTTGGGCGGGCGCTATTCAAGTGGCATCTTGTGTCACTACATTTATCAGTGAATTTAATTTCGACAGTTCATCAAATGTATTAGGCTGTTCGACGATGAATGATATACAGGGTGGGAAAAAAGTCCCATTAGTCCATATTATTTTGTGTCATGAGAATAATGGGGAACATACTGACTCTTTAGATACTTAGGTATACACAGTTAGTGTACAGTGGTTATTTTGTTTGTATGTTTGAATTATGACCAGAATTACATCAATAGTGTGCATATTTGAGGTATTTCAGATATTTAAGGGGATAACGGAACTTTGTGCTCACTCTGTAGATGCCATAATTATTTAAAATTTATATTCAATGTGAGTTAGAGATCGACCCGGGTGGCCGCACGATCCAAAGTATGTCTCTTTAGGCAGCTCCGTTCGAAGGGTTGCAGGTAAGAAACTCGCCGTTCTTTATCACTATTTTCCAGCAGAAAGCAATTAGAACTATTAATATATCTTCCTACGTAGTATGCTGCTGTAAGAACCACAGAAAAACTGACAAATGACAGGGCACAATTCAGCGTGGTTTATAGATGCAAATCGTATTATGTGACAAAATCGCTTCAAAACGTATTAAATCCACTGTGTCGGTGCAAAACGTATTAAGTGCAAACTTCAATTGACAATATCATGCAATAGATTAAACGATCAGTGTCAGTGTTTATTACATTTGGTGTCATTTCACAATGCCTAGAAAGTGACGTTAAGCTATTTAAAATTTTTTCCATTATCTTAGCCGTGAAACGTTTTTTACGTTTCCTGTAAAATTTGTTTTTCTGCATTTAATACGATTTGAAACGACACTCCACATATATTATCGCCGCGGACTCATGCTTAACATGTCGGCATCATACAATAACGTGCGGTGTGGTTTAAAAAAATAATTTTGCCGACCGATTGTTGCTCTGTAGGTTTCACTCTAAGCGTCACATTGTCACGTCTACTTTCTCGATAAGAATAAGCACTAGTTTGTTATATTGTTAAATGGCTATTATTATTATTATTATTATTATTATTATTATTATTATTTCATATACGAGTACATTGGCTTTCTTAACTCTTAATAATCACTCTTTAATAATAATTTTAATCACATACCTTAATGTTCGTCCTCAGCACAAGACATTGCAACCTCGGGTTTAGTCTACGTGGATTAGACAAGTAAGTGTCATTTAATAATAATTGAAGCAGCTTATTGGTTGCATTATTGAAATTGAGGCGAGTGATTGGAGCGGTGACACAAGAAATTGAAAACAATAATACAATTAAATTTCAAAGACCTGCCGAACGCATGAGGCCACTCAAAGACCTGCCGAATGTTAACCATGAGAGCGCGGCGATAATACCATCCCTGTTTAATTTTCCAAGCTATTTGCAAAAGGTACGATATAATATTATCTCTGTTGTTACAATATCATTATCATTAAAAATCAATCAGTAGTTTACGACAATAAAGAATACTTCATTGTTAGTACAGGTATATCAGACTGTAGAGAAATCCCACTGAGTGAATTATTTAGAATTACACATCAGTTATTGAACACAATTAGTGGAAAGATAACTTTTTGCTTTTATTATGTAAATGAATTTATCTCAAGATAATAAACTTTCATTCAAGATCCATATATGGATAAATAAATATACAGATAATAAATAAATAAATAGCTATAATAGCTAAGCCTTCTTTATGAATTTATGATTCAGAGTTCACCTATAAGTAACTCTTTTACATTTTGCCGGATATATTTTATTAACAAAAGCAAGGAATGGCATCTTATTGATATTGCATATGTGCATAAAAATTATGTACCATCACTCCGCAAGCAATGATAATATATCTATTTTATTTATTTAAAATAAAAATACAATATGTAAAAAATCCACACATAAAAAGTATGTGTTTTTTTTTATCTTGCATAAAGTGATTGTTTAGTTTTTAGGTCTTCACGTTACCTATTGTTTGCAATGTATTAGGTACCGATACTTTTTATAATTGATGGCATTCCCTTTATTAATTGAAGAATGAATTCAATGTAATTTGGCTACCTTCGCATATTATATTTTGCCAGGTTACCTATGTCCTGTGGTCTAAAAGTACCGGTAATATAATTTATTTTTGATTCTCTAAAACTTAACAAGTCTATACTGATTATAGCATATTTATTTCACTTAGGAATTTGATTATAACAAGAACTTGTGTAATCAAGGTGCATATATTTATGTCTTGTGATCTAAGAGTTAATATGTTAATATAATTTTAGATTCTCTGAAACCTAACAATTTGCTGATTATCGTAAAATTATACAATCTATAATGTGTATTGTGTAGGCCTATTTATGGATGTATCAGTATGTTTTCTATAAATTGCTGCATACGTATTTTCTTTTCTTTAATGTTCTAACACATATCAATGAAACTTTGAATATGTTTATTTCGTCCTAATTTTATGTTAAACGTCGAAAATGGCCATAATATGTCAATTTTAGATCATCACAGCGTTAAATTGCGTGATTTACGCACTGCTATTATTTGTCTGCTCTCCAACAATATGGCGGCAAGCGCAGCGTTCAATTTGCCCCGGTTTCCTCGTTTCGCGCAGCCGAGACTGTAGGGGCTTGGGAGGGACTGTGGTAAATTTTCTACCTACAATAAGGAAGCTAGATGTGCTAAATTAAAATCATAATATAAATAATTCTTCTTTATTAATCTCAAAATAGCTTCCATTCCAAACTTAAAATGTTGATGCAAACAGGTTATGTTAACATGTAAAACTCCGTTCACATTAAAATAACACAGTTTTGTAATTATTTCTGCAACATGTTATGCAATAAGAAGTGAACGTGTCTTATACACACATTACACTAAATAAAATTCAGCACCGACACGCAATGAAGTAATATATTTCACTCGGCTCCGTATACTCAAATAGAAAAGCCCGACTCTTCGAGTGACGTCACACAACCTGCATTACGGCCTGGTCTAGATCGAGAAGGCATTGCTAGCATCCAAGGGCAGGCAAGGACTGGTCATAGGGTTGATACAGTCTCGTTCAGCCAGCACGTGCTTTAAAGGAATGCGAGATGTTACAATAACGTTTTAATCATGCGTCGGAATAAAGGCAATGTGTTCAATGACGAAAATTGCAGAAACAACAAGTTTAAATCTCCGAATTTGTCGTTCTTCAGATTCCCTAAAGACCGAGAGAAAATCATAACTCAGTCATAACCAATAATCCACGTTGTAGGTAGCCTACGTACTGTGTTCTATAAAACATTTATTGGTTATCAGTTACCTATTTATATGTCAGGAAGGAGAGTTAAAATAAAAACAAAGTAAATACCTGTTACAGTATATTATATTTTTGCAGAGATCATATGTGTAAATGTGTAACCATTCCGATTTTGGATAATGTATCTACAGTTTTTAATGCAAGTAATTCCACAATTTTTGTATTCGTGTTTTTTTTTTATATTTTTCAAAAGTTTAATCAGGGGCGTATTTTGCGGGCTACCGGGGCTACCGGCGGTAGCCCAAGGAAATTACAAAAGAAAAAGTTTATAATATAACATAATGTAATAATTTTGTATTATTATTTTTACCATAGTAATTAAAATTAAAGTAATTGTTAGATATATTTTGTGTAATAATAGGGTCAGCGGTAGCCCAAACACTTTAACCAGTATACGCCTCTGAGTTTAATGTTATATTGCATTCAAGTAGGCATCATGGTGTTAATTTTTCAAGAATCCATGGAGTATTGTAATCCTTTTGCAAAATATCCACTTCTTGAATAAATCCAGACTGTGTCGGTATATGTATGCTGTGTTGGTGCAGATTCATGTGCCAGACGTATTAAGTTCTCAAGAAATAAAGAGCCTCTTTAAATATAATATAAAAAGCAACTTTTCTGTAATAATTTGCGTGACTGTTATTGGTGTTGATTTTATATTCCCAGTGATTATTTGAGCCGTTCAGAGCAGAAGTGGTGTAACTCAAAATTAGGTGATGAGGTTTAAAGTAAAAATTCTGTAAAATACAGCGCAAAATAGCAATTAATATATCCTTCGTGCTATACAGTGACTACTAATAGTTTAAATAAATTCAATATTAACTGCTACTTTACGCTGTATTTTACAGAATGTTTACTTTAACCCTCATTACCCATTTTCGACTTACACCACTTCTGCTTTGAAAATAAAATTAGGCCTACATTTTCTGAGTTAATTGAAGTTACAATTTTTTCAACATAATTGTTTGTTAATTAATTTGTTCTCACCTACGTCATATTAACAGTAAGTACTGTACATGTACATTACGTATTATATAGGTAGGATAAATTAAAATTAAGCTTATGTGTGAAAATTGGAAATGTAATGTAAAATGCGGTAAACTTGCCATAAAAATTTTAACCATAATATCAGCACTATTTGTGACTCAAAATAATAAAGGAAATACCGTTTATTAAGAAAGGAAAAATAATGAACTTCATAAATCAATGTCTGTCATATTAAGGTTTAATTCCTCCCCTTTTTTTATTTTAAAGTTTACCTCAGCGGCCGAGTTTACCCCAATTTGCGGTATGGAAAATAGTTAATTTCTCAGGAAATAGGGAGAGGAGTTCACCACGCGATGTACCCTACGAAATATGGCCTACAATTTTGAAGCTACTAATTTTGACTCTTATCACAGGAAATCTAGAGTTCCAATGATTCATAAATATATTTAGGAATGAATTGAATTAACCGTCCACGTACGAACAATTATACTATTTCAAACCATGATACGTGATAAGGGCCATGAGTCAGTTGAAAGGAACAGAAAGAATTACGTTTATTTCCAGCTTCTGAAACTTGTAGATTAACTGCGTGTGAAATTCTTCTAGAATTCTAAAGTAAAATTAATAAGGACCATATACACTTACTGTATAGCATAAAAATATAAAATAAATTACGCAAAACCCGTTTTCTGATGTGTTATCATATGTCGTGTGCACACTTTTAACTTCCCTGGCGCTAGAGGTCCACCGTCGCGCCAGCTGTCAAATGTTGGCATATTTTATACGTATGAGTTGCGCGACTGTGTGGTGTTATCAAGTTATCATATGTAATCTGACGGCCGACTTGATGCTCGCTTCGCTTCTCCTTTACCGGCCTTGACAATAATTCATTTTGATGCCTGTGTTAAACTGTAATCGAGAAAATATGAAATTCCCGCCAGATGGCACTGACTCCCAAGGTTTACTGAGGAATGTGTGTATGGTTTCTTGTACGATTATAATTAGTAATATTGCGCTTCTTTCTACTGGTATGTGAGTTCAGTGTGATATAATTCAAAATGACGTATTGTTGTGCACTATTTGTGTACTTCGAATCGAAAAAAAGAGTGAAGGAGCAATATCATTCCACAAATTTCCGAGTGACAGGGAAAGATGATTATATTTCGTGACCAGAATATTCTACGAAATGTAAATTTAAAATTGGAGTTGTATCCTTCGAAGAGGTGGAAAAATTAAAAAAAATTATTTTATTTTAGTAGGTTATTTTACGACGCTTTATCAATATCTTAGGCTATTTAGCGTCTGAATAAGATTAAGGTGATAATACCGATGAAATGAGTCCGAGGTCCAGCATCAAAAGTTACTTAGCATTTGCTCATATTGGGTTGAGGGAAAACCTCGGAAAAATCCTCAACCAGGTAACTTGTCCCAACCGGGAATCGAACCCGGGCCACCTGGTTTCGCGGCTAGACGCGCTAATCGTTAATCCATAGGTGTGGACAAAAATTCAAATTTCTTGGCGCAACAGTAACAAATATAAATGACACTCGGGAGAAAATTAAACTCAGAATAAATATGAGAAATGCCTCTTATTATTCGGTTGAGAAGCTTTTGTCATCTAGTCTGCTGTCAAAAAATCGGAAAGATAGAATCTATAAAAACAGTTATATTACCGGTTGTTCTGTATGGCTGCGAAACTTGGACTCTCATTTTGAGAGAGGAACAGGGATTAAGAGTGTTAGACTAAGGTTATTAGAAAAATATTTGGGGCTAAGAGCGATGGAATTAGAGGAGAATGAATGAAGTTACATAATGCAGAACCGCACTCATTGTATTCTTCACCTGACATAATTAGGAACATTAAATCCAGACGTTTCAGATGGACAGGACAAGTAGCATGTAAGGGCGAATTCAGAAATGCATATAGAGAAGGGGTCGTCAGCACAGAGCACGCTGGGGCTAGCCTCTCTTACCCGCGGAAAACGCAGTGCACTATAGTGCTCTCGTTGCTGCTAGCGGGTATGCTCTCTATCTCTCCCTGTTACACGACAGTGCGCACGGGACGGCACCGCGTAGCCATTGCACATTTCAGCGAATGCTGACGACCACTGGTATAGAGTGTTAGTTGGGAGGCCAGAGGGAATAAGACCTTTGGGGATGCCGAGACGTAGATGGGAGGATAATATTAGAATGGATTTCAGAGAGGTGGGATATGATGACAGAGAGTGGATTAATCTTGCACATGATAGGGACCAATGGCGGGTTTATGTGAGGGCGGCAATGAATCTCCGGGTTCCTTAAAAGCCATAAGTAAGTAGGCTAAATAAGTTAGTAAGTAAGTAAGGGAAAGATGCGAAAATGCCTTAAAATGATTTCACGCTAAGAATTTGTTCCTAAAGCAACTCCCCATCTTCAGTCGTTTGTACTTTACATTTCAGGGAAGAAGATAATTTTAATAATGTGAAATTTAGACTATTAAAACCAAATGCTGTGCAAACAATATTCTCTTATTATCCTAGCTATAAAGTGAAAGATATCAAAAGACCATGACGAACAGTTACTATAACTGATCTCCCTCCACCTAAGAAACGCAAATCTTTTAGTAATATTGGTTTTCACTATTTGAACAAGATGTTCCGAATGGCTCAGCATCAGTTAATGAAATTCCCTTCTTGCCAGTTGAAAATGACCATAAAGCGACGCAAACAGACGTTGTCAGCTTTGTGGAGCTAAAAAGAAATATTAACAGATTGCATGTGAAAATTGCCCAACTTAATCAGGTGTTACAAGAGAAGCAAGATGAGATAACGACAACAACCGAAAAACTCCAACTAATTGAAAGGGGTCCTTTACATAAAGAACTGGAAAGTGTAAGAAAAGGGGCCGATGAAGGCAGTATTCATGCAAAATTTATTCTAGATGAGCTGCTTAATCATCAAAAGAGAATATCAAAGAAGAATAAATTAGAAAATTTGTGTTCAGAAATTGATACGTTTCTGTGTAGATGCTCTCTCTTGCAATGCCAATTTCTGATGAAGACGACCAAAAACGACTTGCTAATATCATTACTGTGAAATTTGTTAGGCCACTTCTAGATAACATTGCAGCAGCTTTAACTGAAAAGCTTGTTCCTTCGAAGAATGTGGCTTATAATCCACTGAGTCGCAACATCCTGAAACTATGATTCTTGAATCTGCAATATCAGTGCAGTGAGTGAAATTATAAAACGTAGTAAATGTTATTGAAAATAATTACCCAAGTGATTACTTTGAAACATCGCAGTTTAGACTAGGGGAACTACCCAGTAAATGAACTACAATATTACCCCCATATCATCATGTTACTTAAACTGAACAGGTTACTTTGTGTTACCTTCCCTGCTTTTAAACTCTCGATTTTACTATAATTAACAGAACTAAACATAATTATACTTATTATTTTCTTATTTATTATTTATAAGTATTATTATTACTCTTTAATCATTTATTTTAATTCATAATGAGTATTTCTTGTGTGGACACCAAAGCTTGGCAGACAGTGCCTCGTAGTGGAATTGAGAAATTAACCAATTTCAGGAAAATATTACTCTTGCCTAGGACGTATACAAAAAAGCAATGGGAACATCAAGTCGTCCATGATCCTTGTTAAACTATCAAAACTGAGCTTGGAGAACAATGCTGTTTAGAGTGACATACATGAATGCAACTGTGGTCAGAAAGAGAAGGACTAAATGTTGGAAGCAGTGATAAAGCTTGTGAATATTGCGTTAAATAGTTGTGTAAATAATGAAACTAAACAAAGCAGAAAGAAAAGAAAACTGCAGCCCCTAGGGTATTAGAGGGTATATTATGCAATACCTTGTTTAAAATTACGTATTAATAGATCTCTAAGAATTTGAGATTTAGTTTTCTTTGCGTTAAAAAGTTTTACTTCATTGCAGTGTTTTGAATTATACATGGAAATATTTTGTCCTCTGATTTGTACTGTGGTAGGACTACCACTTGACAGCTCTGCTGTGTTGCCACATCTATGAACTTGGCTTGTTAATTTAAGATGGCGGTGATTACTTTTTTTTTAAGATGGGACATGACAAGAGCGTTACGATCGGAAAAACAACCGAATGTCACATAGGCCTGTTGCCATGGTAACAACGGTTTTGTTGCTAAACTTACCGTTCCTACGTGGCGAGTGCTTTATAGCCCTCTTGGCGACATTTATTTTGCACACAATGTTAGTATTGGTACGTTTCGTCTTTGACTCTCTGTCGATTTTTGTATTGTTTTCTTACCTTGTGAGAATTGTCAATGAATGTTTTAACGTCAACCATCTTAACGTCAATTGCTAGCTTCGATCAGTTGGCGGTGTGGTAGTCCATATTGGCAACATAGCACTGTAGTTCGAAACTCGGCCGCTTAACTGTCATGTCCCATCCACAGACAGGACACATTTGTCCAGCAGCATATTTAAAAGACAGTAATAATTATTTTGTAATACAATTTCATTTAAAATCAATTTATAGACTCCCTATAAGTTGTTATAACGCAAATTGCATCTCTGTTGCAGAATGAATCAAGAGATGTCGACCCTAAATAAATTACTTATCTAGTTACTGGTATCGTCTTGGGAATGATAGTTCATAATTGAAAATCATCCGTCAATGAATTCGTAAAACTATGTTATTCTTGAAGGTCACCTAACAACTTTCTAAGCACTTATACATGGAAACGTCGTATTGAATAATTTCTTTCTCTCTGATGGCGTGCAATTCTCTTTTATGTCTATTGGCATTTGTTTGGTTTTAAAACATTTTATTACATACTAAACAAGCAACACCCATGTTGAGAGTTGTGTCGTCCACTTGGCATGCGTAAACAACGATCAAACACCTGTGGAGTAACGGTCAGCGCGTCTGGCCGCGAAACCAGGTGGCCCGGGTTCGATTCCCGGTCGGGGCAAGTTACCTGGTTGAGGTTTTTTCCGGGGTTTTCCCTCAACCCAATATGAGCAAATGCTGAGTAACTTTCGGTGCTTCATCTCATTCAGACGCTAAATAACCGAAGATGTTGATAAAGCGTCGTAAAATAACCGACTAAAAAAAAAACAGCGATCAAACGATGGGCTAATGGCGCGCTAGTGGTGTGGAGCTATAGAGTTTGTATACTATGTGTGGCGCGCGATTCTGGCACAGTCTAGTATATACAGTCACGAAGCTTGAGTTTATGAGGGTACTAGAAACAAGTTCGCATCGAGTGCTGATCGGAGAAGCATCTTATCGAACAGTGCTCCGCCCTGATTTGTGTTTACGTAGTTGCGTAGTTTTTCAAGTTATATTTAGTGGAATTATATTATTATCTAACAGTTTAACGACATTGTGTGGTGTTTGTTTAAGTTATAACTTTATTTCTTCATCATTTTGTGTTACGTGCGCGAACATAATCGAGTGATTGTGTAGTAATTACTTTAGCTTGGCTCTCGGAGCCAAGAGTGGTGCCTGTTAAAATGACTCAAAATACTGAAGACTGGTGTCTAATCGAAAATCAACCTGGTGTATTTAACATAGTGACTTCAAATACGACAACAACCACAACATCTGTAACAAGTAGTAGTACCCCTACATCTACAATGACTACATTATGTGATCCTACTCGCGTACCCAATTCAACTAGCAAACAAATTAATCCCGCGGAAAACGCAACTTCAAGTAAAAGTAAAGTAAGAGATCATGTCGTTAAGAAACAGAAACTAAATACGGACAAAGCCAAACCGAATTCTTCAGTTTCCGATACACAAACAACATTATCTCATGAGACATTAATTCATCCGGATATCAAACTACAAAATGTTTTTGATCCTCTTGTCCATGAAATGGACACTGACATATCACCACAAAACCAAAATAATCCTCAAGTAGGAAACCAAAAAGATAACAACAACAACACAGATTTTCCTAGACCCAAATCAACTCGAATGCCGCCAATTATTGTGAAGAATATCCCAGCCGGAAATTTCTTTGCAAATAATAAAAAACTGCAGTCACTACTTAGCCAGCCACTGAAAATCACATACTCTGCTGAAGGAATGAAATATTTAACTAGTTGCCGCGCTGACTATGACAAGTTATATAATATCTTGCAAACTGAAAACCTTCAGTTTTATTCTCACGAACCTCGGGAAACTAAATTACTACAAGTAGTACTGAAAGGACTTCCAGCTTTTGTTGAATCTGCTACTCTCAAAACAGAACTTGAACTCTTAGATTTCCAAATAGAACACATTCGTCAAATTACTGTTCCTTGCTACGACACTGATGGCATACCGACACGACGTCCCATCCCCATCAGGATAATTACACTTCCAAATAATGAACACTCCCGAACCATATACCAATTGCAAGATATTAACAATCATATCATAAAAATTGAGTCATATAGACCTCGTCCGCATATTACACAATGTCATAAGTGTCAGGGTTTTGGTCACACTTCACGTCGATGTAATTTGCCTACTCGATTTGTTAAATGCGGAAATAATCACTTATTCGCCAATTGTCCTTTGAAAGGCCCTGTACATAACCCTAAATGTGCAAATTGTAACGGTGCTCATACTGCCAGCTACAGCCAGTTCCCAATTCAACTAAAGAAGAAAGCGGAACTTCAAGAGAAGATGAGGAACAGGAGAATTCTTTCCGAAGAACGTTCTACACCACCGACATGGAAACAGAGCGACTTTCCTCTACTTGCTAATCCTGGCAACACCAAAGCTTTCCAGTCAACATTTAATTCTCAAAGTGCTATATCAACATCATCTGAATCAATATCACACTCCTTCAAAGATATTGTTAATATCTTACGCTCACTGAACATTCAACGTACAATTCAGCTTGTCCGCACAACACTTCATAAAATCCAAAATGCAAATGACTCAATATCCAAGGTCATAATATTCATTGAAGGTTTCATTAATCTTTTCAATTTATAACAATCTATAAATGACACCTAAATGCTTTCAAAACACAGAGGACTAAACATCTTAAATTTCAATGCCAATGGAATAATCCACCAGACTTACGAACTACAAGCCTTGCTCTTTAATTATGATATTGACCTCGCATGTATTAGTGAAACTCATCTAAACCCCACTATAAAATTTCGTGTACGCTACTATACTGTTATCCGTACAGATAGAAGCAACCGACCTGGAGGAGGAACTGCTATACTCATTAAAAATTCCATACCATATCGAACAGCCATTCTACCGATTTTTCAGAATCTTGAAGCCACTGGTGTATTCATCCAGCTTGAAGGAACAGAAATACTCATAGCATCTGTTTATTACCCGCCATACGCTCAACTCAATGAAAACGACCTGACCCTGCTTATCACACATCACAAACATTTCATTTTCTGTGGTGATCTCAATGCAAAACATAAATCATGGAATTCTAGACTGAATACTCCGAAAGGTGAAACTTTGTTATTACATTACAATAAATTTCATTACTCAATTACAGGACCAAAAGCACCTACAAGATTTCCCTGGATAACCACTCATCATCCAGATGTACTTGATATTTGTTTATGTAACACAAAATATTCCCCGGTTCAACAAATCTGCTTAAACGCTCTTGACTCCGACCATATTCCAGTACTTCTGACCTTCAAGGCCCCTTTCCATATGATATCAGATCAACCTTCTACAGAAAAAGTTACAGATTGGAATGGCTTCACAAAACGCTTGCACCAAATCATCCCAGGTACTCTACCGACTTTAAAAACTTCAGAAATAGAAACTGCTATAAAAATATTTTCAGACACTCTCATAGACACATTCGATGAAATGTCCTCCACATTGACTTTTGAGAAATCAGATAACAACGCTTATGGTAAAAATGAACTAAAATATCTTCTTAAAGCCAAAAACCAAGCTCGAAAACGGTGGCAACTTTATGCGGATCCTCAAGCAAAAAGAGCCTTTTATCGGTATCAACGTGCTATCCGAAGAAAATATGAACTTTACAAAATCAATAAGTTTGCCGACACAGTGGAAAACATAAAGCCTACAGGAAAAACCTTTTGGTCGTTTACAAAACGAATGTTACGAAAATCTATCACAAAAAATTCAACAACTATTAAAGACTCAAGTGGTACATTTAATTATGATCCCATTGATAGGCTTGAAGCTCTAGCAAACTCCTTTCAAAACCGATTCTCCTCTGAGGGTGGGGTGGTTATTGTGGCCCCACGTTGTTTGAGGGTGGGTGCGTCTCGGTGTTGCGTGAGATTCACTCAGGGTAGCCGAGGTACTGTTGTGGTATAGGATGATGTCGGGAATAATACCAAGCCGGCTACTTATATAAAAGGCAGTGTAAACTCCAAAACTATAAGTTTATTGTCGTATTCACTTGGTAAACCCTAGAGTATGTATTTCCGGCTGACTTATAATTCAATCGTTGGTCGCACTTCTGTATCGACTCTATGGCGGCTCTGAATAAGCTCTGTCCGATACTATAAATTCAATACTCTGTCCAGTACACTATGATCGAAGCTCCTAAACGTTGACGAGTGGTCTCGCCGATGACAAAGTTCTATCTATCGAGTCTTCGCCGGAAGAAAGACTATTAAGTTGGGCCGCCGACACGAAAAAAAGATGTCGCGCCGTCTACACGAAGAAAAGTAGTTATCCTGTCGACACGAAACGAAGTAGTTATTCTGCCCTGTATGTAGGGCCGTCGACACGAAAAGGAGTAGTGATTGTGCCCTGTATGTAGGCCTGCCGACACGATGAGATGTTGTGATGATCTCCGCTCCCCGTCACCCTTATTTATAAAAACCTATCCTATGCTAAAACTAACTATCCTATTGGTTAAAAACTACGTCACTCAACCGGCCTAAAATCTATTCTCTATTGGTCCAAAGTGACCTCATAAGCTAAACCAAGATCTCTTCTTATTGGGCGCGAAATACGTCATCTCTAAATTTAAACTTTGGATTTCCCATAACATCTAATTAGTTTGTATATCTCACAAGAATACCCGTTCTTTGGAAAACCCAAGCTTGCAATTGCTTTCCCACGGGTCCAGTCTAACTCCGGCTTTTACGCATCGCCGAGTGTCTATATACAATCACGCACAAGGTGGCCCTAAATCTGTCCGATGCTGACAAGTGACGAAACACCTGTGTGGGAAGCTAATTCTAACGAAGTCGCCAGAACATCCCCGCGAATACATGTAATAAAAATATGGAGATATCACTTCGCTAATAAATCGGTCTCTCCCTCTCCTAATTACTGCTTCACCTCCCATCATCACTCTTCACTACAAGACTTTTCAACAACAATATCGCAACATTTACAGTCCATATTACATCCCCCTGAACCGGAAAATGCACCTCACGTACGACCACAAGAAATCAAGACCATAATTCGAAATCTAGCACCGAAGAAGACACCTGGTCCGGATAAAATCACACCAGCCATACTGAAGAAATTACCAAAAAGTGCAATAACACATTTAACGAAGATATTCAACTCATGTCTACATCATAATTATTTTCCAACAGCATGGAAAACAGCACATATTATACCAATTGTTAAACCGGGAAAAGATCCAACATTACCCCAAAGTTATAGACCAATCATCCTAACCAACTTCCTTGGAAAAATTTTTGAACGTATCATTCTGGCACGACTAAAGCCATATTTAACTGCACCAGATGTCATCCACCATGAACAGTTTGGATTTAAACCCCACCATAGTCCCAGAGAAGTACTTCACAAATTAACAACATCCGTTCAAAGAGGATTTCAACTTGGACAACATACAGTAGTTACATTTATCGACATTCAGCAAGCTTTTGATACTGTCTGGCACACTGGTTTATTATATAAACTTCACAAACTTAACATTCCTATAAATTATATTCAACTTATCGCCAGCTACCTTTCAGATAGAACTTTTCGTGTTCAAAACGGACGCTGTCTCTCAAACGCTCACGTCATAACAGCAGGAGTTCCTCAAGGATCAGTTTTAAGCCCAACACTGTACTGTGCATATGTCCGTGATATACCAATTCATCCAAAATGTAAACTTACACTATACGCTGATGATACTGTTATTTATACGAAGCATATAAACATTCATTTTGCTTGTCTACAAATGCAGGAAGCCTTATATATTATTACCCAATGGTCCACAAAATGGCGCCTTAAGATAAATGGCTCCAAGTCGCAAGCAGTTGTTTTCACAAGAAGATTTCCGCGGCAATCACAACCCTTAGCCATTCAAAATGAAAATATACCTTTCATAACTACCGTCAAGTATCTTGGAGTTTTTCTTGATAAGAGACTTACTTTCAAACATCATGTCTTACATATTCGTGAGAAGGCCTTCCGACGATATATGCTTCTTTACTCATTTTTCAAGAGCTATACATCTTTAAATGTTATAACCATGTTGTACAAAGTTCTAATTCGATCCTACATGATATTCTGTTGTGAAATATGGGCTCAAGCAAATCCGCGACATCTTCAACGACTGGACGGACTACAACGAGCAATCTGCCGAACCATCACTGGAGCGGACTATCTCATTCGAAATAGCCAACTGTACGACGATCTTGGCATACTGTACTTCTCAGCTTATATCAAAACTCTTCGTACAAAATTTCTAACATCCCACCATAAACATCCAAACCCACTAATAAGTAAAAATATACCGGTTCCTTTTACATGACATTATCAACATGCTCACTCTGCTATTGGTAGAGTTACGGTGCCTTGATATATTTTAATTTCTAACTTGTCATATGATCTCCTACACTTCTTTTAAAAGGAAAGGGTCAATTTCGACCTGGTACTTATGAAAAATAAATCAATGAAAAGAAATAAAAAAAAACTAGAAACAATATACGGTGCAGGTACTCTTTCGCATTGTCTGCAATGAGCAGAGTCCGTAGATATCCAGGTACCGCAATCGTTTGGGCCGGCAAATGCCGACAAATCCGCCATTGTTAGTCCAGCACGCGCTGTGCAGTATACAGTTGTATAGGGAAAGATTGTAATTTAAATGCGAAAAAATGCAGTGCTGCTGTGTTCAGAACTGTTCGCAGAGAACTGGAAAAAGCGCACATTTATTTTCTCTGTGACAAGGTGAAAGAAATAAAGAGAAAGGAAAGCAGTGACTAGAAATAAAAAAAAAGGAACGATCCGCTCCTAAGCGAGCATACATTGTGAGATTAATGAAGGACTGTATTTTGATATTGTGACGGCCACGTGAGATTCGGTCCACGATACAACAGGGATGACACCGGCAAACATGGTCTTCGGGAGAGAGCTGCGCCTGCCCTGTGATCTGCTGTTTGGCACGCCACCCAGCGCCGACCAGCCAGCGACTGACTATGTGGCGGAACCGACCGAGAAGTTGAATGGAGTCCACCAACTGGCCAGAGAGCACCTCAAGATGGCCAGCGACAGGATGAAAGTGCGCTACGATAGATTAGCCAACTCTGCAGGAATCCAGGAGGGCGACCTGGTGTGGCTGTATCGACCTAGCAGGACCAAAGGAAAATCACCGATGCTGCAGCGTGCCTGGGATGGACCATACCGCGTGGTGACCCGGATCAACGACGTGGTGTACCGCATCCAGCGACAACCCCGAGGGAAGATGATGGTGGTGCATCTGGACCGATAAGCAGCCTACCAAGGGACTGCCCGAGACGAGCAGTCCTAAGGAGGGAGCAATGTGACGGCCACGTGAGATTCGATCTCACGACCGACGGAGGAGAGGCTAAGTCGGCCGTGTTTTGGGCGGGTTGCGCGCGCATCTGGTTATTGCGGAGAGAAGAAAGGGGAAAGAGCGACAGTGGCAGAGAGGAGAGGGGTCCGGATTGCTCGAGTGCTTTCTCTGGAGTGCTATCTGGACGCGCGTCGAAATATCGAGAACTCGTAGTTTCTCGCAACTATGGTGTGAGTATAAATTACGCACGCGATTGAACTTGGAACAGTCATTCAGTCAGCCAGTCAGTCAGAGAGTAAGTCAGTGTACAGCAAGCCAGTCTTGTGTACCGGAGTTCGACTTGAGTGTGTGTCCGCAGCAGTGTGAGCATCCGAAGACCTGAGTTCGAGTGCAGTGGACCGCAGTTGGAGGGACCTGAGTTCGAGTGCAGTGCCCGCAGTTGGAGGGACCTGAGTTCGAGTACAGTGGACTGTCTCTGAAGGTCTGTGGTTCGAGATACTGTGAACTCGAGTGACTGAGCTAGAAGAACTGTGAACTGAGAACTGACAGTTCTGATTTGTAAATAGTGCTGTGTGAACATTAGTTAAAATTCAGTTCATTGTTGTTCTCAATATTCCAAGTAAATTGTCATTGTCGTCTGTGGAGTGCAATAACGAATACTGTGTTACTGTGTGGAGAGCAAATCCCATTGTTGACGGGAGCAGAATTAAATTGTAAAAAGTGAAGAGTAATTGTTGTGTTGGAAGAATAAACTACATTGTTGTTTAGTAAAAAAATTTACAATATTTATTTTTTCAAAATTTGGGCCCCAAAATATTTTTATAAAACTAATCCAGAATTTAATTTGTTTCAGCAATGATATTTCTACATAAAACAAATGTAAATCATGTACCAATTAGGATCAGTGTCAAATTTTTACCATCTTCTCCGTTTCTAATCAAGCATTTCTGAATTTAATCCTATTTGCTGTTTGCATGAATGACATAACATATTTGTGAAGTTCTGAATTCATTCTTGAGACAAGATTGTATTGTTTGGCTAGATTGGAAATTACAAAGACCGTAGAAACTAGAAACCCTATTAAGATTAGACTCACATATGTGAAATTTTAATTTTCTACACTATTATAAGTAGATCTATGAAATTCTGTGCTTTTAATTTGTACTTTTAAATTGTGTAAATTTAGGTTTTAAAAAATTGCTGATGTTTCGGCCAGAGTTTTTGTCTACATACGTGTCAGACCTTCAGTAACGAAATTTATTATACCATTTTCCTCTTTATTTTACTAAAAAAAATAATTAAAATTATTTAATGCACTAAAAGTGTAAAAACAGAAAAATTCAACTCGAGCGTAAAAAATTAATATTAGAAAATACCTCTTCTCGCTGATATCCATATATATAATCAGGCAGTACATCTCACTTGACGATATGTGTCAGAGGAAGGACAATTTTATTGTTTGTAAGCATCTAAAGTCTGATTAGTGGAATATGTAGCTAATCGGCGAAGTATGCATTGGAGGGGGAAACAAACTTTCCATCCTATCCCATTATCTCCTGGCCTAGTTGTCTCATGAATGGTGCCTTATTGGTGGTACTTATGAGGTTCAAACCTATCTTCTGACAGTTGACTAAATAACAACAACAAAAAGAAAAATGAGTGTTAGGTATAGTACTGATAGTAAGTTTTGTTAACAATATTATTCAAAAACCGCTACAAAAATCATACATGTAGTACAGAATCTGTAGAAAGAGTAGCATTTTTAGCAATGCAAAATTTACAGAAAATTAAAGTGGAGGAAATTGACTTCAAAAGTTTGGGATAATAATAATAATAATAATGAACCAGATCTCTGTCTTTTTTATTTTCTAGGCATTTTGAAACATATAGAACTAGCATATTATATACAGAACTTATCCTTATATACACTACCACGCTGTCCACACCTAACCTACACTAGTAAATAAAGATGACTAAAAAAAATTATGTAATCTTATGAAAACACTATAATAGATGAATATTATTTACAAATCACTATGGACTGTAGGCACTATTATAACACTAAAAATAAAACTGTTAGAAACTTGCAAATATTTCTTGCATCACAAACAAAAACCAAGCATGGAAACATATCTGGTAGCAACAAGTGGAATTTTCCTTTAGACAAGAGTTGTGCTCTCCTTTGTAACTAGATATCTTTTAAAGGAAAGCAACTTTTGAAGTAGGTCTATACCAAGCCCCTACAGTCTCGGCTGCGCGAAACGAGGAAACCGGGGCAAATTGAACGCTGCGCTTGCCGCCATATTGTTGGAGAGCAGACAAATAATAGCAGTGCGTAAATCACGCAATTTAACGCTGTGATGATGTAAAATTGACATATTATGGCCATTTTCGACGTTTAACGTAAAATTAGGACGAAATAAACATATTCAAAGTTTCATTGATATGTGTTAGAACATTAAAGAAAAGAAAATACGTATGCAGCAATTTATAGAAAACATACTGATACATCAATAAATAAGCCTACACAATACACATTGTATAATTTTACGATAATCAGCAAATTGTTGGGTTTCAGAGAATCTAAAATTATATTAACATATTAACTCTTAGATCACAAGACATAAATATATGCATCTTGATTACACATGTTCTTGTTATAATCAAATTCCTAAGTGAAATAAATATGCTATAATCAGTATACACTTGTTGTTAAGTTTTAGAGAATCAAAAATGAATCATATTACCGGTACTTTTAGACCACAGGACATAGGTAATCTGGCAAAATATAATGTGCGAAGGTAGCCAAATTACATTGAATTCATTCTTCAATTAATGAAGGGAATGCTATGAATTATAAAAAGTATCGGTACCTAATACATTGCAAACAATAGGTAACGTGAAGACCTAAAAACTAAACAATCACTTTATGCAAGATAAAAAAACCACATACTTTTTATGTGTGGATTTTTTACATATTGTACTTTTATTTTAAATAAATAAAATAGATATATTATCATTGCTTGCGGAGTGATGTTACATAATTTTTATGCACATATGCAATATCAATAAGATGCCATTCCTTGCTTTTGTTAATAAAATATATCCGGCAAAATGTAAAAAGAGTTATTTATAGGTGAACTCTGAATCATAAATTCACAAAGGTGGCTTAGCTATTATAGCTATTTATTTATTTATTTATTTATTATCTGTATATTTATTTATTCATATATGGATCTTGAATGAAAGTTTATTATCTTGCAGATAAATTAATTTACATAATAAAAACAAAAAGTTATCTTTCCACTAATGTTTTAACATCTGATGTGTAAGTCTAAATAATTCACTCAGTGGGATTTCTCTACAGTCTGATATACCTGTACTAACAATTAAGTATTCTTTATTGTCGTAAACTACTGATTGATTTTAATGATATTGTAACAACAGAGATAATATTATATCGTACCTTTTGCAAATAGCTTGAAAAATTAAACAGGGATGGTATTATCGCCGCGCTCTCATGGTTAACATTCGACAGGTCTTTGAGCGGCCTCATGCGTTCGGCAGGTCTTTGAAATTTCATTGTATTATTGTTTTCAATTTCTTGTGTCGCCGCTCCAATCACTCGCCTCAATTTCAATAATGCAACCAATGAGCTGCTTCAATTATTATTAAATGACACTTACTTCTCTAATCCAAGTAGACTAAACCCGAGGTTGCAATGTCTTGTGCTGAGGACGAACATTAAGGTATGTGATTAAAAATTATTATTAAAGAGTTATTATTAAGAGTTAAGAAAGCCAATGTACTCGTATATGAAATAATAATAATAATAATAATAATAATAATAATAATAATAATAATAATAATAGCCATTTAACAATATAACAAACTAGTGCTTATTCTTATCGAGAAAGTAGACGTGACAACGTGACGCTTAGAGTGAAACCTACAGAGCAACAATCGGTCGGCAAAATTATTTTTTTAAACCACACCGCACGTTATTGTATGATGCCGACATGTTAAGCATGAGTCCGCGGCGATAATATATCATCTTTCAAAATTATATTGCCATTACTTTCACACTATTCACTAAAACACCCGAGACAAAACAAAGGACAAGTATGACAATCATGTTTACCGCTCTATTTCTACCAGTAGCATGGCGGCGTAAACATGCGCAGACTGGTTTCAATTTTCGACAGCACACCAGCGCTCTGTGTGAGTCTAGTATACTATTATAACGTCTTTGGTCTATACTAAAAGCCAGGTTATGAACCGACGAAACAGGAAGTAGTTGGATGGGCGAGAGGAAAGTGCGGGTTAGAGGGGTAGCCTGTGCAGTGATGACACGTTGAGTGTGGGGGTTGGAGGGGAGAACGAGAACGGAGCTTTTCATTGGACCTCGCGTGAAAATGTCGTCTGCTAACGAAAATCTGGCAACGGAATCACGGAGACAGTGTAGCCAGTTCATTTGCAGTACCACGTGCATTACGGGTCGCATTTCGTACCAGCGTCATTAGCTCGTGCTTTCTTAAAACAGTAATTTTAATTACTAATATTGTGGATAGTGTTATCGAGAACTATATACAGTAGTTATTTTAAACATATCGGTGACAAACGCTGAACACGCTTTGAATCTCGCCCCACTATGTGGCAACAGAGCTCAGAAAGAGACCAACAGAACGTTGCTTCCGGTTTAGTCGGTTCATAACCTGGCTTTTAGTATATATGCATTTCTGTTTTAAGAAAGCACGAGCTAATGACGCTGGTACGAAATGCGACCCGTAATGCACGTGGTACTGCAAATGAACTGGCTACACTGTCTCCGTGATTCCGTTGCCAGATTTTCGTTAGCAGACGACATTTTCACGCGAGGTCCAATGAAAAGCTCCGTTCTCGTTCTCCCCTCCATCCCCCATACTCAACGTGTCATCACTGCACAGGCTACCCCTCTAACCCGCACTTTCCTCTCGCCCATCGAACTACTTCCTGGTTCGTCGGTTCATAACCTGGCTTTTAGTATAGAGTGTTAGTTGGGAGGCCGGAGGGAAAAAGACCTTTTGGGGAGGCCGAGACGTAGGTGGGAAGATAATATTAAAATGGATTTGAGGGAGGTGGGATATGATGGTAGAGACTGGATTAATCTTGCTCAGGATAGGGACCAATGGCGGGCTTATGTGATGGCGGCAATGAACCTCCGGGTTCCTTTAAAGCTAGTAAGTAAGTATATACTAGACTGTAGTATGACGTTGAATTGAATGATTGCAGATTATTACTTTTAAAATAAATGTCAGAGAGTTTAGACTAGAAAGTGTAGTAACTCTGCAAGGGTCTAATGGGACTTCTGAAACGGGCTTTGTAAAAAGGAAAAATCCTGGTCTTGGGGAAATTCTAAACAGGAAATGGAAACATTTTGATTTCGCTATTTGGCGACACTGTGCCAACGTGCGCCTTGTTCATTCAAAGTGACACGAAGTGGCCGGGGATGTTGGCAATGACAGCGTAGCAGAAAGGAAAGTCCAATATTGACAGCTGTGCGAAATTGACTGGAATTTGCATTTACAAAGGAGAGTGTCTTTCATAATAAGTACTGTACAATGTCTGGGCAGTGGGAAGTAGTTGGTAAAAGTAAACAGAAACAAGGGGGCCAAACGTCGAAAAAGTTAACCAAAAGTGAGAGAAAGAAATTCGTTGAAAATGCACCAAAAGTGGAAGATATACGTAAGTTGTGTATTATATGAATTAATTATTACAAATATATTGTGAAAATAGGTAGCATAATATATTTGGCCAATCTTCGATATCTCCCCGCACCACACACAGGACTGACGTGTGATTTAAGTTTCTTTATGGTTTAGATGGGTTAAATGAGGAGATAGCTTTAAGCTGAGGTATGTGACAAGGTTAGTGGGTTAGTTGAGGGAATTATTTAGATCATAAGGTCAGAATTTGAACTTCATTGTTGTACTTCATGGGGTGAACGAACATCAGTTGGGCGTGTTAGTAATTATATCTAGACATTAACAACCTTTTTGTTGCTAATACTCGACAGGCTATTTGAGGAAAATGTGTTTGTTAAGTGAGAAAGTGACCAGATCGTTATGTATTTGCGATGCTATGAAGTGGAAGAGAAGCCTAACAAGAAAAAAAAATAAAGCAATATTTCGTATACTGTCACATAATACGGGAACTTGGGATCATAATCCACATTTTTGCACAGCTATTTTGACATTTTATAGCATTTCAATGAAAAGTATAGGCCTATGATTTCTTCCAATTATACTATCTTTAATACACTATGCTAAAATATAGAAACTGTAGAGAGTTCACATTTTGGCAGTGTTGCTGGACACAGGGATATTTCTAAGTTTTCTAGAGTGAAACTCTATCTGTTATATTTCAGCACATTTTTGTACGTTGAGAAAGACCTTTCTACAAAACAAGATCTCATTGAGCATATTTCATTGATGACACTGCTCGTGGTCTCCAAAGGTAATTCGTCTCTGAACTGGAAAACTACATAAACTTTTCACCTTTATATACTCCGATTTCGTTAGAAGAATATTTGATAATTTAGTAGCACATGCTTGGCCACTGACCCAGACATTTCATTTGCTGACTTCTGCACTGTGTCAGTGACGTCTGTAGCGATTTTCAGAGGTAGATACACGGATTTCAGATGTTGTTGTTGTTTTCTAATGCCAGGTGTTTGACGATAAAGTCATTTGACCTCTTGCACTCCAATATTTTTCAAAGATATTATCATGACCAGCCAATGAAGCACAGATTTTGAGGTGCTCCGAATCCATTTTTTGGTTTGAGTTGCACAATGGGCAGTTAGGGGACTGATATATTCCAATTCTATGCAGGTGTTTAGCCAAACAATCATGGCCTGTTGTCAATCTAAATGCAGCTACAGACGATTTTCGTGGTAAATCAGGAATTAACTGTGAATTTTGATGCAGAGAGTTCCATTTTTTCCCTTGGGATTCTGTTATCAAATTTTGTTTGTTGAAATTTAAGTATGTAGATTTAATAAATCTCTTCACAGAGTAATACATAGATTTAGTAACAGGTCTGTAAGTGCGGTGCTGCCCTTCTTTGCTAAAGCATCCGCATTCTCGTTTTCCAGGATTCCACAATGGGATGGTATCCATTGGAATACAATTCTTTTATTGAATGATATTAATTAAGAGAGCATTTTAGTTATTTCTGCTGTTTGAGATGAAGGTGTGTGTTTAGAGACTATTGATAGAATAGCTGCTTTGGAGTCTGACAATATAACTGCATTCCTAAATTTATTGATGTGGCATAGAAGATTTCTGAGACATTCACTTATTGCAATGATTTCACTATCAAAACTTGTTGTTCCATATCCAAGAGATCTATAAAGTGAGAAGAGACAGCACGTAACACCTGAACCGGCACCTTGTTCTCTGGAGATCAAGGATCCGTCGGTGTATAAATGAAGCCAGTTTTGTGGAGGGTACATAACAGAGACCTGCAAGAGAGCGAGCGCGGGATATCGTTATCAGTCCAGGAAGGCACTGACTGAATGAATAGCGATCATATACGAATAGTTCCGATAAATCACGAAGGAAAGCAACACAACGAGCGATCGGGTCTGACGACGAGCGCTCGGTGTTCATGAGTGCTCTTCCGGTAGCAGTAAGCAGTAGGTGAATTGTAGGCTTGTCTAATCAGTACGTTTCATCAAAACGAATGTTGAAGATGATTCAGTAGTATCGACGTCGATCTCAAGCAGAGGCTCGGACACCGTCTCTGTTGATGGTAAAAGATTACAAGACACGATGTCAAAAGTATATGCCGAAAATAAAGTTAAATCAGCAGAGTCAGCATAGTGGAAAAAAAGGGAAAGCAGTTACCTACTAGCTCTGCTTGGACTAAATTCGGAGAAGTAAGCGATAAGAATACCTTAAAGTACATAGGATTGTCCACACCTGTGGAGTAACGGTCAGCGTGAAACCAGGTGGCCCAGGTTCGAATCCCGGTCGGGGCAAGTTACCTAGTTAACGTTTTTTCCGGGGTTTTCCCTCAACCCAATACGTGCAAATGCTGGGTAACTTTCGGTGTTGGACCCCAGACTCATTTCACCGGCATTATCACCTTCATTTCATTCAGACGCTAAATAACCTAAGCTGTTGATAAAGCGTCGTAAAATAACGTACTAAAATAAAAAATAAAAATATTCCCAAGTTAATGAGTAAAGTTCATATTACGTTCGAGATGAAACAAAATATAACGCTACTAATTTATTATTTGCATTTCATACTTCGATAGACATTTTTAGTTGTCACGTATTAAATGTAATTTCTCGGTTTTATATACATTTTATAGTAATATAACCAAACATTTAGTTTGCATTTACAATATTATCACGATTAAATTTCTGTGTCAGTTTGTTTTTGAAGTTAAATGTTAAACTGAGTAGGAATGAAATATATTTATGCAGAAAATCATTTCAGGCTGTTTAAATTTAAACAAAGAAAAATGTATAATTAATTAAATTTCCACTAAAATATATAATTGTTGAAAACAATCAAATGATTTCTATGATTATTCCATTGTAGGATTAAATCATTCGAATGCATGAATGAATTGTTCAATAACATTGCAGTATGTTAATTAGTCATTCTATACGTAGGCCTATAGCCTGAGAGCAGCGCTCTCTTTTCTTATCACCATGTAGGTCAGGTGTTTAATTTAATAAAGATCAGGGTCAGATACTGGGGCTGTTAGAAGAGTCAGTACGCTACAACCACATAGAACATTCGAAGCTTATCATTCTATTTTTGCGTCATATGATTCTGAACTCGAAGCTCTTATCATTATCTTAAAATGGAACATATTCTGTTATGCGAGTACATATTTTGTGTAACTTCATACAGCTTGTTGTGGTGGTAAGCAAAATCAATTAATAATCAAGTGATATTGTGAATATTTCTATTATTTCGAATGGTTTTGATAATCAAATGAATGCATTCGATTTTTACCAATGCTGAACTACATAGTACTGTAGCATACTGCTTCGCGTACAGTGGTTGAAGCGAGCGCTCGTTCTGACAGGGGAGCGATCCCCCGGGTGAGCTTGAGCGAGCGCAGGCCAAACCCGAGCTCGAGCGATTAGACACGAAGAGCATTCGGAAAAACCGATCTCGGATATCGTTAAGCATCGCTCTCTTGCAGGTCTCTGGTACCTAATATTAATTGTCTCTAAAGACAATTGTTTCAGTATTGCAGTGTTTACTTCTGATTTCAGTATTTCTTCCGTTAAATTTAGATTATATTCTATATTTAATAGAGTTAAAGGGTTTGGTTTAATTTTTAAGTTTTCTTTTAAATTTGGGATATTGATTTTCTGTTTTAATTCTTGAACAATGGATATGAAACTTTTTTGAGTTTTCAATCTGCAGAGAGGACTGTATGAATGCCAATTGTTTCCTGGTAATCTGATATGTTTTTCATATTGAATCAGTGCTTTTTCTTCTATTGTCATTTTGATGCTGTTAATATTAGTGAGGAATCTCATAGAATCTATTGGAGTTGTTTTGATTCCACCAGTAATGAGTCTGAGAGCTTGGTTTTGAACATATTCTATGTCGTTTATGAAAGTTGAAGTAATTAAAATATCTCCGCAGTATGTCAGCACTGGCTGTATAAACATTTTGTATGTAGTGTTCAAAGTATTCCTAGAGCATCCCCATTTCTTTCCTGGTAGTCTTTTTAGAAGGGAGAATCTTTTACGAGCTTTTTCAGAAATGTATTTCAAATGGTTGCTCCATGTTAACTTACTATCGAAAATAACTCCAAGATATTTGGATTCATAAGTCCTAGGAAGGTGTTGGCCATTGTATTGGATATTGAATTCTCTTTCTTTTTTACCGAGTGAAAATATTTGGTAGTTACTTTTGCTTAAATTGAGTGTCATCAAATTTGATGTATTCCATACATGTAGTTGATTTAGAGCTTTAAGAGCAGAATTTTGAATTTTGTCTCTATGTCTGTAAGATCCGGAAGTCCACAAAACTATATCATCTGCAAATAGTGCTGTTTTCATGTTTGATTCCTCTAATAGGGTAAGTCATTTATATAAATATTGAATAAAGTTGTGCTGAGGACATTGCCCTGAGGTAGACCTCGATATGTTTGTCTGTAACTAGAAAGTGAGTTATTGAATTTAGTGGCAATGAATCTTTGACTAAGGAATTCTGATATCCATCTGAACATATTGCTGGAGATACCTAATTTCTGAGTTTTAGTAATGGGTCATTCCATTGTAACAAACGTTACATTCTTACATGGATTTGAACATTTGACATTTTTCTGCAGTCAACTGTAGACAAGAGCAATGCTTTGGAACATACCTGGTAATAGAGGATAGTGTGAAGATTATATAGTACCAAAAATATAATACTGTGATGATGCATGTTCTTGGGTTTACAATTTGAAAAAATGTAACAAACGTTACATCAAAGGACATGGATTCTCAAGTTGTGAAAGACTGTTGTGATTCTCTGTTCTTACAATATTTTATGTCAGATAAAAAAAATACAGCTTGAATCTAGGAAGATTACAGAACTAAATGACATAAACGTTTTTAATTCTACAGATGTATGTTACTTGAAAATAATTAAAAACTTAGAGTAACAAACGTTACAACAGTGTAACAAACGTTACAGAGTCAGAATTGAACAGTTTGTAAAGAACATCCTAGTGATAATTTAAAAAAAAGGTAATTTTTGAGAGTACAATAACATTCTTACTCAACTAGCACAGTAAAATTTGTGTTGAAAATAAATTTTCCCCTAACTTCCTTAGGTTTAGGCAATGTGCTTAAAACTAGGTCTGGGGATATTTCATCTATATCGTCATTTGTTGGGTACACAAAGTAAGTGTTCTTTCCTTCTCTTCTTCTCATGAATTGTACACTACACATATTACTCACATAATTGAGAAGGATTATATGTCCGACATAATATTGTCCAGTTTGTGGATAATGAACCAATACGTAATCACCAACTGATAGTTCTGAAAATTTTGAATTCATGGCATGATCAATGGAATGAGTAGATTTTGTAGGACTGCTTGTTTCTTCCTGCGTTTCTTTTATTTTATGTTTCTTAAATGGTTCAACATCTCCAGTATTTGAGAAGAGCCCAACTGTGTTTGGTGCAGCAATTTTCACACATCGGGCTTGTTGGATTCCTACC
Source organism: Periplaneta americana (assembly GCF_040183065.1). Classification (NCBI taxonomy): domain Eukaryota; kingdom Metazoa; phylum Arthropoda; class Insecta; order Blattodea; family Blattidae; genus Periplaneta; species Periplaneta americana. The sequence goes on from NC_091123.1 coordinate 94,981,375, forward strand.
ACTGGCAATGCACTTTTCCATTCTTCTATATATTTTGCAGCAATTGAGTCAATTTTACCAGCAGGGACATAAAAACAATGTATGTTGTAAATGTTAGATTTTGTGATGTCATAAAATTGCTCAGCATTTTGCACGGTAGCATTTCCTTGTAAAACTCGCTTCCATACACTGCGTTTAAGGGTAGCTCCAACACCATCGTGTGGGCCCTTACCATGGTAAGACTCGTTATAGTTCCACTCAACATTACATCCTAGAATTTTGGATAATGTGCACAAGTATGATATTGCCTTCCGGTTTTTTAAATGTTGTGCAGCACCATCAATCCACAGATAAACTGAAGTTATAGGAGACTGCTTTAATGTAGACAGGTAGTTTAGTAGGATTTCATTGAAAGCAGCAACTTCAGCAGTGCCATGACTCTGTGTATCACTAATGACTGCTAAACATATTGTTGCGACATCATCAGTAGAAGATTTTAGGAAATAGCAAACTGCAGTATAGATTGTCGTTGATGTTTCAGCTGATGTGTGTGTCCAGTGTGTTGCCATAACTTCATTCTGAAATTTTGCTACATAGTTCTCAGCAAAATCTGTTAGGAGAATCAGCTGTCCTGGTTGTAGTGATGATTTTTGTTTCTGCTGTTCCTTCCATTGTCTTCTTTTATTGTATATATGATTGGATAGTTGCATTAGCTGATTCTTGAAATAAGTGAAGAATTCATTTATAGACATATCTTTTGAACCAGATGTCCACCTTCCCATTGCTTGGTGTGAACCTCATCACAGTCATCATCAATTTTTGTAATCAGCGTGGATTCAATATCTCCACATTCTTGGCAACTTCTTTTCATACAGTTGTTATTTTCAGTTTGACAAACTGTTTCTTTCAGAAGCTCCTGGATGGTTTTTGGTTTTTCACTTGTTTTCCAGGGCGCTGCTGAAATCATTAACTGCGTATTTCCACAGTAAGGGCAGCAGCACATTATCTGATCCTTATCAGAGACCAACCTGACATGTTTCGGTCGTATTTCACAAAATTTTGATAGACCAATCTTTACATTTGGATTCTGCTCTTGAAAAAGTGTGTATACTTCACGCAAATGATATACAAGCAGTCTTTTTTGCATATATTCTTTCTTTCCATCCTCACGTATTATAATAAAATCTTTTTTTCCAGGGAGTTGGCGGGAAACATCGTCACATTCATAAAAATCCTTCACCATTTTCATAGTATCTGCAGTAATAGACAATGTAGAAGATGTGGAATGTTTTGCTGGCTGTACTAATAGATTAAATGATTCGGCAAGCTTTCTTACTACGGCTGTTTGTTTTCGAGGGCTCCTTGGAAGGTTTCTTTGTGCTCTTTTTATGGCCTTTCCAAAAGAATTTGCACTCTTATAAGGAGGACTTCCTGAAGAACCGTCTTTCAAAATACATTAACTTAAAACTCTTGCTTTTTGTCTTCTACGATATTCTTGTACTCGCTTCCTAGTGGCTTCTCTCTCTGTAGATTTTTCCGATTTTGATTTTGGCTTTTTCCTAAGTTTCCTCATAATGTTACGACACTTTTCTAGTCTCTCTTGAGTTTTTTCTGTGTCCATTCTAGCTCTGTACTCACGCATTCTCTCAGTAGCAGGTTTTGGAGCTTTTTTCATACTGAAATGCATATATGGCCCATCAAACATGAAAACGTACTAAAAAATTGTCTTATTTTAAATATAAGCTTACCAAACATAGGCCATTAATCTATAATTTCATGTATTACATCTGATTATCTTATTATTTTTTGTGTAACAAACGTTACCACATTGTTATGCAACGATTGTTACTATTTGATGTAACGTTTGTTACACAGAATTTATATAAAATTATTATTTTAAAAATCAGAATGTCTAGTATTTATGTAGCTTACATGAGGAAGTAAGATAATACAAAGTTTCATTTTAAAATAAAAAACAGTTTTCTAATTATTAAATAAAATTAATATTTTTGTAACAAACGTTACATAACCTAAGTATTTCTTTAAACAGTGGATAATTACTTTAATAGATTATATTTCCACTCATTGTTACTACATACAGGCACTGAAACAATTACTTTCAAAGGTAATATAGCACTAACTTCATGGAATTTAATATTCTGATAGCTATGTCCTAAAATCAAATGATGTAATCTTACCAGAATCCCTCTGTAGCAGCCATGTCGACTTTGCTTGTTGGGAACAAAGAAATTATGCCGGCAAAATTAAAATTATACCATGCTGTATAAAGTCAATGAATTGGAGAATTTTTTAATGCAAAAGAACAGTTTCTTCGATTAAATATAAAATTTTGTCTTTATGTCCCTCATCTCGTGGAATGACCCTAATAATTTATTTCTCCAAACAGAGTCATATGCTAACTGAAAGTCAATAAATATTGCCAAGGTATCTTCTTTCTTAAAACTGTCTTTTATTTCTTGGCCGAGGCATATGACTTGTTCATTGGTAGAGTGTAGTTGTCGAAAACCGGCTTGTCTTGGTGATAAAAGATTTTGGGATTCTAAATACCAAGTTAATCTGTTGGAGATCATGGACTCCATGGTTTTTGCTATCATGCTTAATAGTGCTATTGGTCGATAACTATTAACATCATGAATTTCAGATGTTGAATTGCTTTTTCACTATAGTAATATAGGCTGATGCCAATAGCGAGGTACCCCAACGTGTTGGAGGGGTGTTTCTGACACCATATTGCAAAACTATTGAATACAGGTAGGTGCATTCAGAAATGCTTTCTTAATAGAAGAAATTCTGTCATTAAGTCCAGAAATATTATCCTGACTTCCTCAAGGGAGGTGTCGTGGATCAGATCACGATACAGATTTGCCAGTTTTTCTCCTGCTGTAATCATGTAGGCATCATTGTCACCAAGAGCAGACATTTCTCAGCAGGATTGGTGTTTTGGGTATTTTGGAACTAGCCTATGTACAGGTTCCATCGTCAGGGTTTATTATTAATTTGTTTATTTTACGACTCTTTATCAACTATGATGATTATCTAGCATCTGACTGAAATGAAGATGATAGATCTAATACCAACCAAATGAATCCTGAGTTCAGCTCCGAAAGTTAACCAGCATTTCCTCTTAAAGGGTTGAGAGAAAATCCTGGAAAAATCTCATCTGAGTAACTTGTTCCGACTAGAATTTGAACCTGAATTTACCTGTTTCACGGTCAGACATCTGTCTTCATGGCAGATAGATATGACCAACCAGGTCAGCTATTCTGTTGGCCTAGTTACATCTAGATATGCCAGATAACACAGTGCTCCCTGCAGTAGCTGAGGAAGACTTTGGGCCTGTCATACAGGCAGTCCAGGATCACGTGCCAGCTAGGCCTTCATAGTGACACTTATGGCAAACAAGGTCGCAGTTGGTGTTTTTCTTGAGGTTCTCGTCTTTAACCATGTCAGGCATCAACAATATTCTGTCTGACCTCCATTCCATTATTATTCCATAGCATCCCCAGATTGCTGGCTAGTGACATGTGGAAGAGGCTGGCCTGTGAACAAGAGGGATTCCTTGCTGGAAAACTGGGATATTATGCAGGATGCATTGACCAGGCTACCATGTTTTTCACTCCCATATACAAGCATTTATCTGTGTATTACTGTATATTTGTATTTCACAAGCACGTGACTGCTTCCCTCAGTAGAGGTCCAGGGCACATCTTTCCTAAATAGGCTAAATTATCTAAAATATGAGGCAATCTGGTTGGTGCGTCCTGCATAATGACCGAAAACTGGATTTTCAGCAAACCTAAGTGCAGTTACCTGGTGTGTTTGGGAATGTGTCCAGCTGGGGTCAAAGTTCTCTCTAATGAACATAGCACTAGGTTTCGCTCTCCCTCTTGAGGCAAACAACATTTTTTTGTTACACTACCAACCTCCAAAGTATGTCATTTTTTATATGGTACTTTGAGTGTCCGAAGTGTGTAATTTTTGCACGTTTTGCAGAAGGAAAACTCTGAAAAAAACCTCAACCAGGTAACTTGTCCCAACTAAGTTTTAAATCCTGGCTCTCTCGTTTCATGGTCAGACATGCTAACCATTACTCCACAACAGTGTACTTCAATTACTATTAGAAGTATATTACGATGTACCGAAGTACATATGATATTTCAGTGCAGAATTTCTGTGTCTTCATATGATGATGGAAGAGTGGAACAGAGAAAAATTCTCTCCGGCACTGGGATTTGAACCCAGGTTTCCAGCTCTACGTGCTGACGCTCTAGCCACTAAGCCACACCAGATTCCCATCCCAATGTCGGATTGAATCCTCTCAGTTTAAGTTCCATCTCTTGGGTTCCCTCTAGTGGCCTACCCTCATGCACTGCGTCATAGACATAATGACAGTGGCACAATGTCCACACATGTGCAAAGGTGCACTCGTTATTAGTGACTAAATGGCTGGGATCCGATGGAATAAGCGCCGTCTTAAATCACAAAGTGATTATTTTTCGCATATCATGTATTAAGATGTACCGAAGTACATATGATATTTCAGTGCAGAATTTCTGCGTCATCATATGATGATGGAAGAGTGGAACAGAGAAAAATGCTCTCTGGCACCGGGATTTGAACCCTGGTTTTCAGCTCTACGTGCTGACGCTCTAGCCACTAAGCAACACTGGATTCCCACTCTTCCATCATCATATGATATTCTGCACTGAAATATCATATGTACTTCAGTACATCGTAATATATGATATGCGAAAAATAATCATTTTGTGATTTAAGACTGCGCTTATTCCGTCGGATCCCGGCCACTTAGTCACTAGTAACGAGTGCACCTTTGCACATGTGTGAACATTGTGCCACTGTCATATGTCTATGACACAGTGGTTGAGGGTAGGCCAGTAGAGGGAACCCAAGAAATGGAACTTAAACTGAGAGGATTCAATCCGACATCGGGATATGAATCTGGTGTGGCTTAGTGGCTAGAGTGTCAGCACGTAGAGCTGAAAACCCAGGTTCAAATCTCGGTGCCGGAGAGAATTTTTCTCTGTTCCACTCTTCTGTCATCATACTATTAGAAGTGTTTGTGTTTGTCATTTATTTATGAATGAAAATTTATATAGGCCTAAATAAAAGTATTGTGCTGTTTTATATTTATTGTAATAATTATCAGTTGTGTCTTAATGTTTAATAATAATAATAATAATAATAATAATAATAATAATAATAATAATAATAATAGTAATAATAATGATGATGATAATATATTTTTTTTCAGTTCCACTAGCTCAAGTGAAAACTTTGTATACAGCATTGGATAACAATAAAGAAAATCGCAAACCGTCAGGTAAAGAAAACAGTGTTAAAGAAAATGAGTCAAAAAAACCACCAAAAAAGCAACCAGAGAAGAAAAAGGAAATTAAAGAGAAGTCACCTACTCCAAAATCATTGGAAATGGCAGTAAGATTGGTGAGTTGCATCTTTTGTAGAATTATGTAAGAAAGTATGAGTTTTGCTATTACAATTTTTCACATTGCCTTCTATAAATTTACAACAGAGAGCAGAGATAACGTACACTAATAATGAGACTGTTATAGCCTATAGATTTATATGTTGAGTGAGATGTTTCTTTTAAATTTTTGAATAGTAAGATATGACAATGTGAGATCCAAAATATTAAGTAACAAATGACCTACCACAGAAACAAATAAGATCATATTGTAAAGATTTGTCACACTTTATTACCTCATAACGTCCTACATAGAGAAAGAAAAGTTTATGGTTCTTACTTTACAAAATATGTCTTCAGATTTTGAGCTAACTAAAATCTGCATTACCTTTGACATACACATACCCAAATTAATAGTTACGTACATCAGAAGGCACATTTAAACTTCCCCTATTCAGATCATTAGAATAGGCCTATTCATTTTCTGTAGAGTTGCTAACAACACACAAGTGTACCACTGGCAGTCATATCTTAAAACTTTGTGTGCAACATACTTTTTTTTCCCTTAAATGAATTACGGGTACTTGATTGTTCATCATTCACGCATATGAAGCCAGTTGTGTAGACCAATTTACCGAGAATTGTTGCCCAGGATGCGCCATAGGCGGCTGGTCTATGCTACACTCTCTATAAGTTGGTTATGGAGATTTGTTGAGATGCCACAAGGAATGGAGCTCTCAGAGAAAACCTCTGTGTTACCAGGACCAAGAGGTTGCCCAACACAAGTTATAAATCGGGGGTACACTGGGCATTGAACCTGGGTCCTCAGGCTTATAAGTTCAATGCTCTAGCCACTAGATCACCGTGGCGGCTGTGTGCAATGTACTAACGTAAAACAAAGCAGACCTTTCTATATGAAATTCTATTGAGAAGTACCGGTAGTCTGAAATAGATAACTAAATTTACAAATTCATCACTTAACTGTAAGGCCAGCTGTGAGCTCAGATGTTGTGACACTATCTGATGAAGTAATATTTAAATTTACTTTGCCATACTCTACAGTGGACTTTATGTTGTCAGCAAACAGCTGGATACATTAAGAGAAGTTACTCCAAAATACCTTAATACTCTAATTTTCTTCTCTGCATTTTATTTTTGCATGGTAGAAATATTATGATTACTACATGACATTTGTATTTATAAACTAAAGTGCTTTTCCAAGGTAACTTACCTGTTTGGAATTTGTTGGAAGAACGTAAAGTATTTTTATGAAGCTTGAAGAAAGCTTAGTGTCATGAACAGTTGTTTTTCTAACATCATATGATGCAAAATTGTATCCTTTGTTAAGAAACTTACCCATCATTACCACTACTCATTCCTTGTACCTCTGCACCATTTAAAGAACTGTTCAAGAAACTGAAGCCATTCATCATTTTCAGGTGTAAAAATGGTATTTCAAGTGAATTATTTTTCAATTTACCTTTCAAGGATAACCATTCGTCCAAATTTTTCTGGGACAGTCCCGAATTTAGACCCCCCTGTTCCAGATCTTTTGAAGACTTTTCAGGATGCCAATTTGGCCTGGATTTTGCCAAGATGTCATGATTTATTCCAATTTAGACTTTTCTGCATTCATAGTAATGTTTTTAGGGATGTAAACTGCGAAATTGATAGTGTATATGTATATAATTAATTCACAGAGGTAATAGATCAAGTCAATGCGATGAAGTTCTGACAAATAAGTTTTTTGAGAATACGAAATGTAACATGTTGCAATGCTGCAAAGACTACCAGTTCTCCTTGAGGTCATTGCTCTGCAGTGGAGGTGAGTGTAACTGCAATCATCACTCCACAAGACTTTCGAGAGGAGAGTGTAAACAAAAACGTCTCATCAGATGTGTTTCGATCAAATTATTGTACATACATAACATTTAACACATTATTTAACATTACTGTAAGCTTAATTTCTTTTCTAAATAAATTTATTTTTAATGTCTTCAAAGATATACTTAAATGAAGATCGAGTTACAGAATGTGTCATCATCATCATCATCATCATCATCATCATCATCATCATCATCCTCTTATCGTGTCCTCCTTTTGGAAGATTGATTCCAAATATGTCTCCATTCGTCTCTGTCTTCCCAAGCTTTTTTCCTGTTTATTTCAACCCATTTGTTTCCCTGTTCTTATAAGTTCTTCTGAATTTGATCTATTAATCTTTTGCGTGGTCTTCCCACTGGTCATCTGTCTTTCACTTTTAAATTTAATATTCGCTTTGGCAACCTTTTCCTTTCCATTCTGTTAAAGTGCTCAAACTATTGTAATATCTCATTTTCTAATTGTGTTGTTAATTTTTCAATCTTCAGAGTTTCCCTGATTGTCATTTCGTATCGTATCGTGTCTTCTGTGTAATAATGTTATTTTGACATTTAATCCAATGTGAAGGAGTCTTTAATGAAAATAGTTTCGTTTTATAAGAATGTATATTTTTACTATTTTGTAATTCAATCAATCAGTCTTCTTAATGTATCCAGCTGTTTGCTGCCAACATAAAGTCCACTATAGTCCACTGTAGTCTATTCAATTGTTTTTCACGAGAAATGAGGGGTATTTTGATCGGTATTCATTATAGCTGCCTATTGCTAATAGCCAGATTTGGGGTGTAGTCTATATACAGGGTGTTTAAAAAATACGGGGCATAATTTCAGGTATGTATTTCCCACATGTAGACAATCAAAATAGTTCATTACAACATGTGTCCGGAAATGCTTTATTTCCGAGTTATGGCCTTCACAACATTGAAATTCACCAGAACGTTTTTCTTTCCGCAGGTCGTTGCCGTCAAAGGAGACATTAAGAGGGCACTCTGACAGTTCATTCCAAGGCGAAGGTTACATTCAGTGTTGTGTAGGCGTTAGACTGTGCAACATGTATTCAAATCAAGAGCTGGCAGAGATACACTTCATGTACGGTAAGGCGGACGGCAGTGCTGCGCTGGCTCGTCATTTGTACCAGGAGAGGTACCCACAGCGACAATGTCCAGATCGGAAGACATTTGTACGTCTCCATTACCGTCTGTGCGAGTATGGAAAATTTAACTCTCCTGGTTTGGTAAGGGGACGACCAAGATCTACAACTCCAGAAGTACAGGAGGAGATTCTGGAGGCTGTGAACATGACTCCTTCTATCAGCACACGAAGGGTAGCGTTGCAAGTCAATGTTCCTCATACGACTGTCTGGAGACTGTTGAAAGAGTATCAATTGTATCCTTATCATTTGCAACGTGTACAGGCCCTGTCACCAGCAGATTACCCTGCACGAGTTGGGTTCTGTCAGTGGTTCTTGCAGCAGTGTGGTGTAAATCCGAACTTTCCTGCCTTAGTATTATTTACAGAAGAAGCACAGTTCACACGAGATGGCATAACAAATTTCCACAATCGGCATGTACAGGCGTATGAAAACCCACGTGCAACTGTTCCATCTCATCACCAGGTGCGGTTCTCCCTCAACATGTGGGCCGTTATCATTGGTGATCGATTAGTTGTACCTACGGCTCGCCGGTACTTGGATCGAAGGTTTCCTGATCGATGAATAGGTAGAGGTGGCCCAATTGCTTGGCCTCCACGCTCACCTGTTCTGAACCTCTCGATTTCTACTTGTGGGGCCATTTAAAATCATTGGTTTATTTGTCTCCGGTGCCTGATTTGGAATCCCTTCGGAATCGAATTGTGGCATGTTCTGAGGACATACGCAATACTCCTGGAGTTTGGGATCGTGTTCGCAGGTCAATGAGACATCGATGTGAGGTCTGTATTCAAGCAGGAGGTGGACATTTTGAACATCTTCTGTAATGACAACGACCTGCGGAAAGAAAAACGTTCCGGTGAATTTCAATGTTGTGAAGGCCATAACTCGGAAATGAAGCATTTCCTGGACACATATTGTAATGAACTATTTTGATTGTCTACACGTGGGAAATACATACCTGAAATTATGCCCCGTATTTTTGAAACACCCTGTATACTGTAGGGCTGTGTCTTCTGCAACTGGTACTGATGATTTTAATTTAGGTACTTCTTTTGTGGTTTATGGATGGACAGTATAGAAGTATGTGTTCCAGATCTTCATCATGATTATTACACCACAGACAAGTAGGATTATCAGAAATGTGAAATGAGTGTAGGTACAATTGTGTGACAATGTGACCTGGTCTGGCTCTTGTTAAAAATGCTTGAACATGTCAGGGCAAGTTTTTATACATTTCCAGGTCATTTGGTTTCTTTTGTACAGACTTTAAAATTTTTCCTTTGTCAGAAGAGAGCCAATTGTTGATCCATAGGTTTATAAAATGAGACTTTACTGAAGCAAAAGCACTGGATATATTTTTCACTGATTATGATACATGGAGTCCCTCAGTGTAAAATTCTCCGGAGCTAAAATAGTCCCTCAATCGGATCTCCGGTTAGGGACTGCACTGAGAGATGCCAAGAATCGCACTAAAGTACTTATTTGGAACACCAAAAGACACACCATCCAGTCAATCAGAGCCAAGTTTAATTACTATTTTGTAATTATGATATGTGAAAAACAAAGAAATTAACAGGTACTGTGAATGTTAAATAAGTCTTATGGAATTAAATTTAAAGTTAAAAAGGTTGTTTGTTTAGTCAACTGTCCGAAGACAGGCATTGAACCTCACAAGTGATACCAATAATGCATCATTCATTAGGCAACTAAGCCAGGAGATAATGAGGTAGTCTGGCCAGTTCCTTTTCCCCTCCATTGCATACTTCGCTGACTAGCTACATATTACACTAATCATACTTCAGACGTATACAAACAATTGTTCTTCCTCTGACACATACCGTCAAGTGAGATGTATGTATCAGCCAGAACCTCAATCAGAGGTAAACATAAGATGTAATAAAATAATTTTGTGTATCTAGGTTAGTTTTTTTTGTAGTTTAAATTAATAGGAACAAACTTGGCATACATAATAATCTGTGGTGCCACAGCCCTTGAAGGGCCCAGACCAACCAGCCGCCTGCTGGTCTCACATTCACATGCCGAAGCAGAGGTGGATGATCATCCAACCAGAATGGAGGTATCGTGCAGATGTTACATGTCAAAAGTTTTCTTGTGAACACATTCACTGCCGAGCCTAAAAACTCATAACATGAAATTATTTAGTTTTGAAAGAAGAAATCTTGTACAGAGATATAACTCTAAAAATGTACACCATTCTCATTAGGACATTTATTAAAAGACTAGTATTTTTATAAGGCACAACATGGTGAGAAATAACCTACATAATTTGAGGAAGATAAAAAGTTGTATTGTGGGTAAAAATTCATGTCAAAGAAAATGTCATAGACGAAAATGAAATATTAACAGAGGAACAGGGTTCTTTTATGGGGAGGGAAACAATTTTTCCAATCAATTTTTCTCATTGCATTTCAGTTCCAGTGTTTAGTTTCCCAAATTAGGTTTCCCAAAAACTACATACCCAATTAAAATTTTCCCAAATGTTTGTTTTCCCTAGAACAATATTGTATTAATACGTAATAAATGGTTCAATGCCTCATGGGGAAAGAAATTTTCTCATAAAATTTCGGCCAGTGTATGGGACCGGTGCCCACCCAACATCATGATGCACTTGGGGAGCTACAATAGGTAGCGAAATCCGGTTGCGAATACCAGCTATAACGGCTGGAGGGATCATCGTGCTAACCACACGATACCTCCATTCTGGTTGGATGATCGTCCACCTCTGCTTCGGCATGTGGGCATGAGGCCAGCAGCTGGCTGGTCGGTCTAGGCCCTTCACGTGCTGTAGCACCACAGATTAAAAAAAAAAAAAACGTAATAAATAATAATAATAAAGATTGTAACCAATGTTACGTAGGCATTGCTCTAAAATTTATTGTCGATTTCTCAATTTTCTAATTTTCTGACCAATTCTAGTTGTTGGAGCATAATTTTCGTATCTGCATGTCTTTAAAATGTTATAGTGTAATAAAGAACGTTAAAAACCAAAAAATGTATGTAATTCATCGAATACCTTACGTTTTGATCTACAGTAATTTGAACGAAACATATCTGATCAGACATTTTGTTTGCATTCTTCTCTTGCAAGTCATGCGGAATGGAGGATTGGAGTTATAGTCACTCCCACTGCAGAGCAATGACCTCAAGGAGCACTGCTACTCTTTGCAGCGTTGCAACATATTGCATTTCTTATTCTCAAAACTATTGAATGTATCAAAAAACTTGTTTGCATTGACGTGATCTATTAACTTACCTACTGTGAATTAATGTAATGTATTCCTTTCTAGCCTGTGTATATATTTATTTATTATTTATTTATTTATTTATTTATACACACAATAATATGTACAGTTCTCATTCACTTCAAAATTGAATTGAATATGGATGGTAGCCAATGAGAGGAGCTGGCAATGCCAGTATTCTAACATGCTGTGATTGGATTAAAAGAGATGTGTGACTGTTATGAGCCATGTGATTGGCTAAGTGCCTAACGTCTTCCTTCGGTGTGGTGTAGTAGCCTGATGCTATAAGCTTGCACTTTCATACTACTCATATGACAATATGTACTCTCGTCATTCATTCTAAGAAGACCTCTGCCAGTAGAATCAACATATTACACTAACAAAACAGACAGACAAAAAAAAAAAAATCAGTAAAGTTTCCTAGTCTCAAGAAAACTGAAGGGAACACAACTGGAAACCGGAAAACACACAATTGACGAGATTTCAGTCCTTAAAAAGGACCAACTAGATCCTGCTCTGGAAGGAATAGAAAACTATATACAATCTTCACTTATTCCCCAAAGGACAGCCAGACCTTGGTTTATGATGAGTGCCACAGACACAGAAAAGAAATGATCAAACTCTGCACAGTGCTAATTTCATGGAAGAACAAGGAAATGCCCAAGCTTCAGAGGAACTAACAGATCCTTTTTGTGTCCTTAAAAGGAAGTGAACCAGCACTACCACGGAGATCCCACCTGAATCTTGGGGGAAAAACACTTCTCAACAGAGTTAACCTAACCACCACATGTCAAATCGAAGAGTCAGAGTCATGCGACATAGAGCTGATACCCACAGCAGAAGTAAGAAAAGCCATTTTCAAAGTGAAAGACAATAGAAACCAACCAGACCAGATAGAATTTTTTATGAAAATCTCAAGGAAATGGCAAATCAACTGGACCGATCTGTCCAACACATGCATTCGATTTTAATGCATATGTTATTTTTGTGTTTTTATATATTTCAATATGTTGTTTTTATCGTGATTCTGTTTATTTTCATTGTGTATTTATATTTCTAACGTAAATTTATATAAAAAAGTTTACCGTTCATGAATTGCGAATCCACAGTTCAAATGTTTCAGGGATTATTCATTTTTCAAAGTTCTAATGCTAAATGTTCCATTTTATAAAAACGAGGTGCTGTTTATTCTACAAAACGTTTCAAATCTAATTACAAGATTGATTTTAAGTTGTCTGGAATTTTATGGCAAATGCGTGGTTCAGTTGGTAGAGCAATGACTGTGGAACTGGATGCAATCCTGGGTGGTGACAGGATTTTTCACATTGCTAAAACTTCTAGAACAACCCAGGCATCAATTAGCCTCCTGTCAAATTGAAAACTTGGTCTTTCCTGGGCACAAAATGTGGTCAGAGGATTTATTCATACTGCTTAATATTACATCTGTATTACTTATTTATGGCTTTTAAGGAACCCGGAGGTTCTATTGCTGCCCTCACATAAGCCTGCCATCGGTCCCTATCCTGTACAAGATTAATCCAGTCTATCATCATATCCCATCTCCCTCAAATCCATTTTAATATTTTCCTCTCATCTACGTCTCGGCCTTCCCAAAGGTCTTTTTCCCTCCGACTTCCAATTAACACTCTATATGCATTTCTGGATTCGCCCATACATGCTACATGCCCTGCCCATCTCCAATGTCTGGTTTTAATGTTCTCAATTATGTCAGGTGAAGAATACAATCCGTGCAGTTTTGTGTTGTGTAACTTTCTCCATTCTTCTGTAACTTCATCTCTCTTAGCCCTAAACATTTTCTTAAGAACCTTATTCTCAAACACCCTTAATCTCTGTTCCTCTCTCAAAGTGAGGGTCCAAGTTTCACAACCATACAGAATAACTGGTAATGTAACACTATTTTATAAATTATAACTTTCAGACTTTCTGACAGCATGACAAAAGCTTCTCAACGGAATAATAACAGGCATTTCTTATGTTTATTCTGCGTTTAATTTCCTCTCGAGTGTCATTTATATTTGTTACTGTTGCTCCAAGATATTTGAATTTTTCTGCCTTTTTGAAGGATAAATTTCCAATTTTTATATTTCCATTTCATACAATGTTCTGATCATGAGACATAATCATATACTTTGTCTTTTCGGGATTTACTTCCAAACCTATTGCTTTACTTGCTTCAAGTAAAATTTCCGTGTTTCTCAGGGACGGCTCGTCCATAAGAGCTGAGGAGCTGCAGCACTCCCTGCTTTGACAGGAAAATAAAAATAATATTTATTTTGATTTTTAGAAGAATTGTTACAGCTTTTATTGGTAAATTGCTTTATATTTCATCTGGACAGGAATATGTACTATTATCTTATGCATAATCTTTTTGCGCGTCGACTGTATTGGAATTGACACTGCATTCAAAGTCGTCCTGGGATCTGCAGGGTGGTCAGCTCATAGAGAGTGTGTCTTGCTAGGTCAGGGGGTAGAGAGGTGAAGGGAAGCAGAGGGAAACTGCTGCTGTTTAAAACCCATATCTCGCTGCAGTGGCTTGCAGAGCCAGGCCACAAGGGATCTTTCCTCTCCTCCCACACTGCTGTTGTAATGCTGCGTCAAATGGATTCTCTATTCCTTTGAAACTTAATGACAAAATTTTTATTTTCTTTTCACATACTTATTGTTGTAGAATCTTATCGAGTTAATATAACGAAATTAATTTGTAATTTGTAATTTTTTCGAAATTTGTAATTTTATTGTTCATATTATAGTTGGAATATCCTGGTAGAGGGGCAGAGAAGGCCTGACGGCCTTATCTCTACCAGGTTAAATAAATAAATACTACTAATACTACATAACGAAATTGATATTCTCTTTTGCCTTATTATTACGTATATATCCAGCCTCCAGCAGAACCTAATATTTGCCTTAACTCAAAATGATTGCACGAGTAGAATCCTTTTGATATAACACGTAAAATACGAAAGAGACTTCCAGTTTTAGAAAATTGTTGACAGTCAGTATACCTGAGTGTTGCTTTGGTGTGACGTTTTAATACTGTAACTTAACCAGTGCAAATTTGCAAGCATGAGTGTGTGTGAATTACAGAATATTAATTTTATTTTTCTGAAATTTCCCTTGTGGAGAATATTGATGTAATGAAGTGAAATTAAAGGGTCGAAATTAATCTTCATCCAGCCGAAATAGTGCATATATGTAAGGAAGTATAACAATGAAATTTACGCTAAGCATTTGTGGTTATGTGGATGTAAACAAAAAAAATCTGTATTTTGTTTTCCTTGCCTCCTCTTCGGTGGTGATGCTGCAAGGACTAGGAGTGGTGTGACAGATTTAGGACATTTGCCCCTAAAAAGCAAAATGCACGAATCTTCGCAGTCTCACCTGAAAATGTTGTTTCATTGGCTATGTTACGCAACTCATACTGCTGTGCAATTAAGTGAAACGAACAGAACAAACATTCTTAAACATAATCAAGAAGTGAGAAAAAATCGTGAAATTATTTAAAAAAAAAAATTGATTGTATCACATTTTGTGGCCAATATGAACTTCCCCTTAGGGGACATGATGAAAAAAACGATTCGAAGAACCCTGATGTGTTTCGTGGATTGCTACAGTTCGTGAGTAATCTAAACGAGCCTCTCAAAAATCATTTGGAACATGCCACTGTTTAAGGTTATTCTAAGACAATTCAGAATGAACTGGTAGATTGTAAGTTGGGTGTCTGCTGATCTGAAATTCAGACTGAAATCGATGGTATTAGTTTTTCTTAGGGATTAGCAAGTGGTCCCACAGACATCTCCCAATTAAATAGGAAATTTTGGTTTTTCGATATGCAGTGCATTTATTTTTGTCCTATACTTATTAGTACTGGTATAAAGAAGTGAAATTTATATGTACCGAAATCTACTGGAGCTCTCCCAATCCACAAGTTCACGAGCCGCCACTGGTGTTTCTCCTAATCATTTGTGGATTTTCTCCTAACATATTCACGTCATCCGCATAGACAGAAGCTGATGTAACCCGTTCAATTCCAAACCCTCTCGGTTACATCTGTATTACATCATATTAAATACAGGTTGTTGTTTAGTTAACTGTCCAAAGACAGGTAATTGTATTATTTTCGAGATACTCATATAGGAGTTTGAATGAACTCGTGTGAGAAGCTGATTATTCACTTTCATTGTTCGGAACTAGAGAACAAGTTTTATGTTTTCCCATATTATGTTTTCTTTGCATCCAGCCTTAGGTAGTCCATTTCTGATGCCATATAGCTCTTCTTACGTCATTTCACAAAATAACAGTAGGCCTGTTCAGTTATTCTCAGCCTGCTTATGTGATTTCAGATTATATTAGAGAAAGGAGGGGCGGAAAATGAGTGTGAGACTGTGTGTGAGTGAGAGAGGGAGAGAGAGAGAGTGTGTGTGTGCATGCATGCGTGTGTATATATGCGTGTATGGCAATGGAAAGAGAGATGGAGGGTGAGAGTGAGACAGAAAGGGAAATTGTTTGGGTGTGTATCCAACAGACTGTGGCTGTCACCAGTTGAAAGTGTTAAATATGAACACAAAGTTTGTTTTTGAGCACAATGTTATTATTTTAATTTAAATTTCAGATTGACGTAAAGGATATGATAAATGAACTGGAGATTGGACAAGTACGTTTTCAAGAAGCACCATTGGCATGGTTGAAAGGATTGGCTGATTATTTGAACAGCAAATTAGACCACAGCAACCCTGTTCTTAACCCCAAAACTAACGACTACCCACTCTGTGTACTCTCTGGGGATATTCGAGAAGTTCTGAAACGAGCTCTCAGAGATGCTGGTGAAGCAACCGCTCCACACTTTTTTCAGATCTGTCTTGCTGCAATGGCCAATGATATGAGCAGAGGTATAGTTGTAAAATTATGTCTCCTTTCTCCACATGTACAAAGGAAGCTCAGATTGCTTAGCAATAGTGGGTTAATCAATAGTTGAAATTGGCCGCAACTCTGGGGAGGCCATGCAACCTGACTGTAGCATAAGATTAGTTTCAAAATTGCGGGAAATTTTCCCAGTTGAAATTAACTTTGTAATGCAAACTATGTTCTGTTTACATCTCGATATCTTGCAACGCAGACATATTACAGGTTATATATTTGTTAAGTTTACTACTGAACTTTGAGGAAGGAGTGAGTTCCTTACTATGTGAGTCAAAATACAAATGATACATTCGTAAAAGAGTTTGAACTTGAAGATGCTATGAAAAAGACTTTGCTGCCATGAAAGCATGCTGAGTGGACATATAAAAAAGGACACTCATTACACATTTTGAAATATCAATAACAAACTCTGTTACAAATTGCAATTTTAAAATTATGTCATTTTAGTAATACTAATTAAACTTTTGCTTTTCTTCTTTTCATTTAAAATAAAATCTTACAGCATCGTGCTTTTTACCCATCATTTATAAGAAGAGGAAATTCATAGTGAAACATAGTGGAACACGTGTTGTCAGCAAATAGCTGGATACACTACTAAGATAGATTTAAAGTAAATTATTGATGCTGACTCATTAATTTACTAATTTACAGCAAATAAGACTTTTTTTTTTCACTCATTGTTGTTAAAGTTTTGATAAAGGAAATCATTATAATTTTAAAGAAGGGTGCATACAAACTAATACTGATCATGCACGATTTGTTGAGGGATTGGGAAGGGCTCTAAGCATGGCTGGCTTAGAGGTGCAACATTTTAAGGTACCATATCGTTGCTTAGGAGTAACAGGCATAACCCACACTGAAGAAACTGTTTTTATAAACTCGGTTTATGTAACAAAATTTTATTTCACTAGTTTTTTTCTTATGTCACATCTGTAAAACTCTTTTTGAAGAATTTAATAAAGCATAACTTGTGGAATAACACTTGGATTACCTTGCAGGTTATTTCTTGAAGCCTGTTGTTGATGTAGGTACCTTCTCAGTGGAATGTAAACCAAAAGACTTGAGTTTAAGGAATGTTATCAACTCCTTAAGGATAGTGTGTTTTCTCAGTACTATATTCTCTATTTATAACAAATTTAGATTACTTAGAGAATTCTATTTTTAAAGCTGTGTGGTAGATCTTTTTGAGTACAATAGTAAATATCATAATTTTTATACAAAATGATGTGTTGGCTATTATTGAATTGGGTAAGTGTGGAGAGTATGCAACAACACCTTTTCATCCTATTCATAGGTGTGCATATTTACCATTCTTATTTTTTTGAGGACCAGTTACTATTCTTGTGCACTTGGACATGTTTTCATATCCATTTTACCTGCCTTTCGTGCAATCTGTTTTAATGAGAAATTGTAAGCCGAACAAGACAGTGGACCACCACACCACCACTAGACCATGCCATCTGATTTAACTCCTCTTGACTTTTACTTATGGGAGATCCAAAAGGATTTGGACATTTTTCAGTTTATTTGGATTTGGGTATCGTTAGTGGTACTTTTCCACTATTTGCAGGAGGTACTTGGTTGATTAGAAAAGAGTTGAAAGATTGTTATCGGCGAAATAGTACGTTCTGCTGAATCATTAACTTGGAGAATATTGACCCCCTGTTTGGCTAGATTGAAGTCCTCATTTTTTTTTCCAAGGCCTAGGGCCTAGGATGTGTTTTAAGAAATTCGTCAGAAACACTCTAAGTCACTAACACCTTCTTGGTATTTGAAACAAAGTCTAACAGTTCCTTTATTTCAATATTTTGTTCACTAAACTTAATTCTTTGTAGAATGTGATCCTTTCATGCTTTGTCTGATGATGCTGTCATGACCACTTTTATCTCTAAATGCACATCTTTATCGAAAAATGGAAGGCCAATAATTATAATTTCACTCAAATGTCACAGATGCTTTGAAAAATGTTTGAGCTCACTGTTTGCAACAGATTCATGTGTGGTTTTATATTCTGTAGCAATTCAAGATGTCCTTGAGTAAGCCAATAGATGTTGCAGTAAAGTATTATTTTAAATAAAATTGTACCACAAACAGATTCAATTTACGAAAGCAAGATACAGCAGCCCTCGAACTATTATGTGAAACTGTGATCAAAATAAGTATATATTCAGTTATGTTATCTGTTTCACCATCCACCTAGCTCTGTGTAAAGCACTGGACGATGTTAAGACACCTACAAGACAGAGCAGTGAGAGTTGCAACGGTTCTTTGTAGTCACCCCAAGAATTATATTTTGCAAGCTGATTATGAACGAATTGAATCAAGTCCCTTTTTATTGGTTCTAATCGACTAGAAATAGTTCAATCATCTTTATCAAGAATTATCAAATGACCACTTGTAACTCCCACATTGTATCCAATACACGTGCAACAATAAGTTCAAATATGTGATTTCCACAAGTAAAACTCACAAGACTTATTTTTAGTTTCTGCTCCAGCAAAATACAGACTCCACTTTTTAAACCTGTATTGCTTGCTGTGGTGTCAAATGATATAAACTGGATTCCTTCAGGCAAATTTCAGTCCTGTATTAGTTGGAATACCACATTTGCTTGTGATATTTCATCCTGTTTGGAAGCTTCAGAGCAGCAGCAAGAAGTAACATAACTCCCTCCCCTAAAATCACTCATATATAAGCGTGTCCACCTAGAATGAAAGTCTTCAATTTTGTTTGTCACATGATGCTCTTTTCTGGTTGGGATTCGAGCTTTCTCCAGAAAGTTTGAACTTCTTTGTGTAGTCTTTGTAACACTATCTTAAATAATTCCCTTTTCGTGGGAGTTTAAGTGGGGGGGGGGGGGGAAAAGAGCTTAAAACTTGACAGTTTGAGAATAACTTGCTTCGGGTTATGAATTGACTATTCCCACCAAACAACCAAATGTTTCTTTAAACTGTCCTTGCTTGGTGGAGATGTCGTTTTTACTTTACAAATAAAAATAAAATAACAACCATAATATAGGAATACACAAGGCCCTAGAGCTACCTATAAATTTTAAGATATGGCAAGGAAACGTAGGGGTAATAAGAATGAACAAAATAAGGTAGTGAGACCAATAAAAACAAAACATATATTTTTCACCATATATTTGAGTTACATCCTAATATACAGGGTGTCTACATGAAACCTTTACAACTTAAGATGTAAATAACAAATTATTGAGACACGATATCTGGATGCAGTTTTCTGCATGTTAATCAGAAATTGTCAAAGTTTTTATGAGAATTTTGTTGGATTTTTTAAATGCGTTTTTTGGTTGCAGGTGTGAAATTTGGTGAGGTAATGGTTTCATGTGTTTATCCTATATACAGTGTGTGTGTGTGTGTGTGTATATATATATATATATATATATATATATATATATATATATATATATTTTTATATAACGCGAAAACGGAATCATTTCTGGGCACCATTTAGGTAAAAAACCTGACTAAAATGGATAATTTTAAGCGTAACTGTTGCTAAATTCTAGCAAACCATTTTTCATTTTGCGATGATACTATACGAAGCATGGCATAATTTTTTTGTGTGACTGTATATGCAATGATCTGGAAGACTTTCGCTATTCTTTGTCAGGCGTTGGGGGTGAAGCTTCTCTAAACATGTCACTATTCTGTGCTTATTATTAAGGACCCGGGCAGGTTACTGACCTCCTGTACTGTTACTTCTTCCAACCCTCTTGCATTCTCAGTTTTGTGCTAACAAGCCAATACAGTGATAAAGGATGGTGCTAGTAGAATAAAACTCTGAATAATTGTAGTGTAGTGTCAATTTAATTACGCTTTCCGTTTATTTATTCTGAGTTTTGTGTTAATATGCCTATACATTGTTAAATAACAGTGGGAATAAAGCGAAACTGTACGATTTAATACAAAAGCCTAGATGACCAGTTCTATCATGGAAGAGTGGCTTCATAATTTTAATGGAGCAATGAAATTTCATAGTCGTAAGGTCATATTGTTTTTAGACAATACTACCTGCCATCCAAGGATTGATTTGTCTAACGTAAAATTAATCTATTTTCCACCAAACATAACTTCAGTTACACAACCGATGGATCAGGGCGCAATTTACACTCTGAATTGATGCAGGAAGCGAAGGAAATTCTACAACGTTCCCTTCAAAAAATGTCACGGCAGTGCACTTTAAAAGAAATGTGGGGACCAATAAACTAGGGGGACAGAGAATTGGAGAGAGAGAGAGGCTGCAATTACGTAAGTTAATAATTATGAAAATAAAATTCACTTTGCATGTACTGTAGTAACTTTTATTTCAAATTATTTCTTCGTTGTGTTCTTCCTACAGTGAGCATATTGCAGTAATCTATTCTTAGTTTTGCCAAAACTCAACTCTTTGTGAAACGAAAACCTGTGAAAACGGAAAAAAAATTCTGGAACGATAGCGTTTCGTTTTAGGGAGGTTTTACTGTGTGTATATATAATATGAGTCAAGTACAAATGTTAAGAAATTTCTGCTACAGAACAAATAACAGAACGTAGAGTAAACATTTGAATAGGCAGTGATTGAAATGAATATGTTTCAGGTACCTTATCTGTGTATGGATACAAAGTTATGCTTCAATTCCTGGCATTCCAAAATCCCAGTGTTACAGTTGCAAACATTCCAAAAGTGACAGCCCTTCGCAACTCATATCAAAACCGTCAGCCGATTGGTCTTGCCATTCTGTGGGCTTTGGGCCAAGGAGGAATGAAGGACATCCAAATTGGTTTGAAAGGTTTGTTTTATTTTTAAAACCTCATATGTATATGAAATTATTGGGGATCATCTATGTGGTTTATGTGTAATAGATTGATAAAATTTTTTGTATTCTACAGATATTGGAGAAAAAAAATAGGAGTATAAGGACACAGTACATTAGTTATTCGCAGATTTCAAAAAGGCATATGTTTTCGTTAAGAGAGAAGTTTTATATGATATTCTTTATGTATTTGTTATTCCCAAGAAAGTAGTTCGATTAATTAAAATGTGTCTCAGTGAAACATACAGCAAGTCCATATATGCCAGTCTCTGTCTGCCTTTTCCAGTTCACTGCGAGCTGAAGCAAGGAGATGCACTATCACCTTTACTTTTTAACTTTGCTCTGGAATATGCCATTAGGAAAGTCAAGAAAACAGAGAGGATTTCGAAGGTTACATCGGCTGCTTGTTGATGTGGATGACATAAATATGTTGTTAGGAGAAAATCCACAAACTATTTGGAAAAACACCGGGATTGTACTTGAAGCAAGTAAAGATACAGATTTAGAAGTAAATTCCGAAAAGAAAAGTATATGATTATGTCTCGTGACCAGAACATAGCACGAAATGGTAATATAAAAATTGGAAATTTATCCTTTGAAGAGGTGGAAAAATTAAAATACTTTGGAACAACAGTAACAAATATAAATGACACCCGAGAGGAAATTAAACATAGAGTAAATATGGGAATTGCTTGCTATTATTCGGTTGAGAAGCTTTAGTCATCTGAAAGTTAGAATTTATAAAACAGTTATATTACAGGTTTTCTGTGTGGTTGTAAAACTTGGATTCTCACTTTGAGGAACAGAGGTTAAGGGTGTTCGAGAATAAGGTGCTTAGGAAAATATTTGGAACTAAGAGGGATGAAGTTACAGAAGAATGGAGAATTTTACACAACACAGAACTGCACGCATTGTATTTTTCACCTAACATAATTGAAGAAGCGGATTGCAAACTGGCCTGAGTCCCAAATGACAAGTTACGAGAAAATTGACAAAGGCTGATAAAATAAATTTGACGCCATTAGATCCATTTGAAAAAACATATGCAGACACTAAGTAAAGACCGCGGAGAGTCTGTTAAATATACTTACTTGGTTTTATATATAGGCTTGAAAAGGATAAATTAAAACGTGAATGAAGCGAGTTAAAATCTTTAATAAAGGACACATTGGAATCCATCTCTTCAATTAAATCTGGATGTTTGAGATGGGTAAGATATGTAGCACGTAGCGTATAGAAGAATGTTACTTGGGAGACCTGAGGGAAAAGACTTTGGGGAGGCCGAAACTTACATGAAAGGATGGTCCTCTGTGGTGGCTGAGTGGTCAGACCTCCAGCCTGTCACGCAGGTGGCCCAGATTCGAGTCCCGGTAAGCCTGGGATTTTTCATTGAAAAATCCATAGTGACACTTGTGGTGGACAAGGGTTACAGTTGGGGTTCTTCCGTTTTTCCCCATATTAGGCATCTACATCAATTGTTCACCATTTCTCCATTTCGTCGTCATTCTATAGCATTCACCAATCGTTAGCTGACTACACATGGAGGGGACTGGTCTAGGAACAAGGGTGGTTGCCTGCTCGAAATCTGGTTATGTAGCGAACCTTAGTGTAGTCAGCTAATGTGGATTTGGGAATGCTCCTAGCTTGAGGGTTAGCGCAATAAATCATAACAGGTTACTGTGCTGGGCCATAGTGCTCTTCTCCTGTAAATTCCATTCCATAGATGAAAGGATAATATTAAAATGGTTTGAGGTACAGTAGGTGGGGTGTGATGGTAGAGACTGGATTAATCTTGCTCAGGATGGCAGGCTTATGTGAGGGTGGCAGTGAACCTCAGGGTTCTCTAAGTCAGTAAATAAGTCTTCGAAATTAACAGTTCTCATTTTCATAAGAATAAAAGTGATGAACATGATGATTAAAGGATTTTTTTCTCTCTTTTAGTATGGTTGGAAGTAATGGCACCAATGATGGATATGAGAAACTACACAAGCTTTGTTGTAAATTATCTTAAAGATATCCTAACTCACAGTCCTCAAAGCAAACCTGTGAGCCATGACCAGTTCTTTTCTGTGCTTGATGTTATTCATTCTTCGTCAAACAGTCTGCCCAACAATGTTCGACAGGAATTGGCTACACTCAGTCCTGCACTCAGAGTTAGTATTTTTAGTTCTTGCAGTCGCATTTCATAGTGTATTTTGTTAATCTTTCCCACACTGCAGTGATGACCAACTCAGCTGCTCTTACGAAGCAGTGTGTGCACTCACAAACAAGAAAAATGTTAGACGGTCTGCTCTGTAAAAGAGCACGAATTGGTCTCCACTGTCATGCTGGATATTTATATCAAAAGAAATCATGTTCATATTGTGAATTGGTCTGAAACAGAGGAAAAGAAAAACCCATTATTTTCCTTTATATCTATTTTATTTGTAAACCATTTACCAGTTACATTACAATTACAATTAAAAATTGTACTGTGCATTGATTTGATGAATTTCTTATTTCATTATCCAATATTCATAATATGAAACAAAAATGTCATTAGCTCCAAACTTGTATGATATAATTTTATTGTCTGTTCATGTACATCAGAAAGTAATTTGTTAATTTTGTTAAACTGAATTATTACTTGCATAATGATCATGGAAAGAATATTAATACAATAGTGTCTAATATATGAACTTTATTTTAAGAAAATTCAATCTGATAACACTTTATAGGCCCACTTATCTACTGCAATGTTGGAAATAACAGTTTCAAGGAGAGTAGTGCTGTTAGGCTGTATTTATTACTAATATGAATTTGTATTTGAAATATTATTTCATCATAAATGCAGACCTGTGTGTGCCTATAATAATAATAATAATAATAATAATAATAATAATAATAATAATTATATATATATATATATATATATATATATATATAGGATGGAAGGTAACCTTTTACGATACTTCACACACATAACAACAGATCATATCATTTGGGAACGTTTTGCCAAATAATATTTTTTCATACGACCAACAGTTTGTGTAATAATTCCAGAAAACGAATGTTGCAATGTTGCAACATTGGACACAGTAGCAGTGTTTACTTCGCGAGATCATTGCATCCCAGCATACTGAATGCCGCTTCAATCATCTACTTGGTAGGGGTTTTGAGAGGATGTACACACATACCATTTTGTAAACATAAACATCTGTTGAGAATGCAGTCAAATCAAAATTTACGTAATCGTAACATGTTAATTAATTACATGAACTATGTTATTTGTTGTCTGTGATGAAACGTTCATTATTGTATCGTTTCAGCACTAAATTTAATACGAATAAACACGTAGTTTCCGTTACATGTTAAGGCAATTTCATCAATAATACAGTACAATTAATTCCAGATACTCACGATTAGAAAACTGTGCCATCTCATTGTGTTTCAACTGCTTCGAACTGCACGTAGCCTGAAACTAATGACGAAGTGAATGTAAGCATATCGTTCTCTCCGTACACCTAGCTCGTCTACATGGTTTGCGTACATCAGAAACAGTGTTGCCAGCGTGTCACTGCCCTGTTCCCATGCAATGTACACGATTGTTCACGCGATTTATTCGAAATCTGTGTTATTTTCCATGCAAATAGTACTGTAACATGGCCATACATATTTTACTCTATCTTCCTACATGAGATAAAATCCAATTTTGAGCATTTTCATAATTTCAAGTTACAAGATATCATTTTTTTCGAAAACCGCCCTTTTGAGAACAAAATGTTATTGAACTTTCTTGTTTGTCATAATTCAAGATATCATATCCCAGAAGGATTGTAAAAGGTTACCTTTCACTCTGTATATATCATCATCCTGACAAGTATTAGGCCGAGTGGCCTGTTACAATTTTGTTTTCTGTCCATCTCTTTTGAGGTCTGCCATTGGATCTTTTTCCTCTTGTTTGATCCACACAAACAAATTTTATGTGAGAGTGTATCAAAGGTTTGGAGTCTAATGCTTTTAGGTATGGTATCATAATTTCTTCAGCATATACTTAACGTCATTTGTTGAGCAATTTTTATAATATTTTACTAGTAGCTTCCCCTTATGTGTAAGAAATGAACTCACACAAAAACTATTTTTATTGAAAAAAAATATATATATAAAATAGAGAGAGAGACACAGATGGACAGAGTGGAAGTGTGAAATAACCTTGCAGATTGATAAGAATGGGATAGGATAAACTTAAATGAATAGAAAACCTACCTATGTTATATTTTGTGATTAAATGCACGGTTAATTAGAAAATTAAGTTGGAAATTTCAGCAATCTGGCAACATCAATGCTAAAAGTCTCCTTTCTTATTGCAATACAGATGTAAGAGGTCAACAAACTCAGCATACATATACTGCCTTGCGCTCCCTTCTCTAGCTACAATGTTGTGATGTGGCTTGCATCGTTCAGTGGTTTGAAATTAGTGTTTTTTAAATTAAATTAACATGAAAACTACGACAGAGGAATAAATGATTCTTTATTAGATTTTCTATCGATATGAACAAAAATCACGATGCAATTCGCAATAGTTACCGAATAAAAGGATGTTAAACATTTGGAAAAAATTTTTTTTTTCTGTGGAAACTATGAACTTTCCACCAATATGGTATTACAGTTTTTTGTTACATACAACATGAGCTATTCGATCTAAAAATCTGTAGGGTTATTTCTCTTCCACTCTGTATATATATATATATATATATATATATATATATATATCTAAAAATCTGCAGGGTTATTTCTCTTCCACTCTGTATATATATATATATATATATATATATATGTATATATATGTGTGTGTGTGTGTATATATATATATATATATATATATATATATATATAAATGGATTCGGAACACCTCAAAATTTATGCTTCAGTGGCTAGTCATGATAATATCTTCGAAAAATATTGGAGTGCAAGAGGTCAAATGACTTTATTGTCAAACGCCTGGCATTAGAAAACAACAACATATATATATATATATATATATATATATATATTGCTATAAATCTTGATATAGTCCTTTAACACCGCCTATAAAATGTGAAGGAGTTATGCTCAGTACAGTTAGTCATGATAGAAACAGGTTACATCCAGAGAAACCATATTTGTGTGTCAAGCAGATGGCTGCAATGTATTGACTGCCATATTTTAGTGAAAGTTATTTTAACTTATCTTTACCCAGTAAAAGTTATGCTCATGTCTTCCACTTATAAAATCTAGCCAATGTTTTGTCCATATTCTGGTATGCACACTAATATGATGTTGAACTGAAATTTATTGGAATGCCATTTGTGCTTATGCAAGATTCGAATGATTGATTGTTAACTAACACCACTTCTTCAGTGGAACTTCTGGTTCATCCTAATTGTCTCTATCGTCAACTGAACTTGTTTCCCAGAACTTTTGGAGTAGTTGTACAACTGTCACATGCAATACAGGATTTCTTTGAGGATATCGTTGAAAGTCATGTGTAGTAGCACGTGAACATCTCTTTCTAAACATCAGTATAATCTCATGAGACATTCTGACACTTTTTTTCATACCCGGGAAAGGAGAAATTATTAATTATTATCATGCATTTGTAACTTTTTACTGGTTAAAGATGGGTTGAATAAACTTTGACCACTGCATTTCTCTCGAAATTCTAGCCCTATAATATTTGTTGTATCGCATCACTCCCCTCCTTTTTAAAATTGTCAAATTGAACTCAATATGGCGGACGTCTGCTTGACACAAAAAATATGCTTTCCCCTGAGCCTAAGCTGTTTCTATCATGACCAACTGTACCCAGTACTACTACTTTACATTTTATAAGGGTGTTAAGGAACTTTTGTCCCACTCAGTATTTTGAAAATATGTTGTTGTTGTTGTGCCCAATGGTGATGAGATTCAATTAACTTGCATTATTTTTTCTCTTACTTCCCAGTATAATCCTGCTATTTCATGATTTAATTGCTTTCTGTTGACTAGTTTTTGACAGTGGAGGTGGTGTTCTTTATTGAGAAGTTGTCCATTCTGGTTGCATATTGTGCACTTTGGGTCCTCTATTATTTCAGTCCGGTAAAGATGTTCTGACAAATAATCATGACCTGTGAAGAGTCTGATTTTTAAATGCATTTTTCTTCTAATTTTCTGTGATTTGTTTTCGATGTTCTTTTGAATTTAATTTGAAGTAATTATATTCTCTGATTAGAATTTGAATATGCTATTATATTTATATACCTTTGTTTTGTTGCATATTTTATATTTACATTTTGATTATATTTTACTATTACAGGTTAGAGCATTAAAATCAGAGCCTGAAAAGAGATTACGTAATTTCTTCGAGCCCCTTCTTCAGAGACTGCAACCATCTGCCTCGAAAATTCTCAAAGACGAGGTATTGATTTCATTATTACATTATTGGTATTTCTTGAATTGTGGTAAAGTGGTTGATTAGTGATTGTCACTTGCAATGTTCTCTATGAGCCAAGTAATGCGAAGAGCTTCTTTTCTGAAATGAAGATACAAGAGAAGTATAATTGATGAACCATCTTCTAGAGTGACTGTTAACAGAAGTTGATAAAAACATGGATGATAACTGATTGTTTTCCAGACCCATAGTCTAAAACTTCGGCTTTACTTTCTTTTTGAATTGTACCATTTTGAGAACCTCTGTTAATGTTAAAATTGATTTATGTTGGACTTTGTTTTCGGTGTCAGTTCTCACGATAAGCAATAATCACTTGATCACTTGAAGATAACATTGGAAAAAATCTTATCTAATTGGAAATTGTTATGTGTTTATTATGTACAACATTCTGCCAATGTATGAATACGATTTAGTAATAATAATTATCATTGTAAAATGTCAGTGAACACAAATATTTCCTAGTGTCGTTCAGAAAAGTAAGACTTGAAGTCATTCTCTTTTTTCCCACAATACGTTGTAATGGAAACCATTGTAACCTGAAAATACAAAACTGCCTCTGTTTGATACCTGCATAGGAAATATTTTTCCGTCATATTGCTTTGAAATGCTTTTTGTTTTTTCTTTTCCTTTTAAATGTGTGTGAAACAAAATGGATACCACAGCTGAACATTAAGTTGTGTTAAGATTATTTCTGCAACTATAAGAATTCTGCATTGAAAATACGAAATGCTTGTTAAAGCTTAAGGGGGTTATATAATGTAATGTACAAGAGTATTCTGGTGGTATAATCACTTTTATGAGTGGTAGAAATGTTTGAAAAACAAGAAGGACCTGGTAGTCTTGCTATTCTTATTCTTATAACCATGAATAGGCCTGTAACTACTATAGTATATATAGACAAGAATTTTACTGTCAGAAGGTAGTTCAACATGCATGTAAAGTGCCCACAAGATCATGAATATTTATATAAGTTGAATGGCTATCCAGCTCTTGTCATTTCCTAATATTGTCAATTAGCAGATTTTTACATTCTCATTGTATAAAGTTAATATGTAAAAAAACAAATTATGGAAAAGTTACGTTTTAAATTTGGAAAAAAAAAGTTGTCAAGAAGATGATACATATTTTCTCATTTTGGTTTTACTTGTTTCTGTCAAAATTTAGTTCTTTGTGCTTAGAAAAAAATTGAAAGAACTAAGACTGCAACTCAATATCTAATACCCATTATTAAAATTACGTAACG
Source organism: Periplaneta americana (assembly GCF_040183065.1). NCBI lineage: Eukaryota > Metazoa > Arthropoda > Insecta > Blattodea > Blattidae > Periplaneta > Periplaneta americana. The sequence goes on from NC_091123.1 coordinate 95,010,562, forward strand.
AAAAAAAAAAAAAATGCTATTAGGAAAACTAGTTTCATGGATATAATAAAAATATTCTTCTATGTTACCAATGATATTGGTCTTCCTAATTTTTCTTGAACTGCTATTAAAAAGACGTTTATAAATAATGATTTCCTGTGTATCTAGTAAGAAACATTACATACAAAATAATTTAATAATTCCAAAAAAAAAAAAAAAAAAAATATTTATACATTTTATTTTAAATGGGCGTGATTTAAATTTTTTACAGTTTCACATGAAATAGCTATTCCTTTATTGTAATGACTTCTATAGGGTTCCCAGGCGTCCCGTAAAATATGGTATTGTTCCGTTTTTGCTAATGTGTCCCGTTGTCCCAAGAAAAGTCTTTGGGACAGCTTTGTGTCCTGTATTTTAGAGTTCTAAACTGAGAAAGAACGGAAGAGTTACAGTGTCTGTTCTACAATACAAATTACAAACATCGCACTTCATCATTGCAGGTGACTTTAACTGGACTATTATGAAACAATATTATTGTGAGTAAGCTGCGGATTTATGCCTATATGCCTATTTTAATCCTTAACCTGAAGACATAAGCTTTTAGGTTACATATCCATTTTAAGGCATTGTGAGTATTATATGCGAATTCTATAGTGCCTATAATTGCCTATTTCACTAGTAAATGCCTATTTGCTTATAAATGTCTAAAAGTTGCCTAAATATCCGTATTATATATTATATTTGAATTTATTGACTATTCTATCAATATTTTTTTTTAATCTGTAATTTGTTTATTTTTTATCCAGCAGAGGGCAGTGATGCCATACAACTATCGATAATTTGTGTATTATGTCTTACTGCCACCAGAGCCCAGAGAAATCGAATAATTTAAATTCTACCAATAAGAAAAAAAAATGCATTTCGAAAGCCGCGTGAATCATTGATGGTAGTTGACTAGGGTAGTTGTTTTGAACTGTGTATCCATTTTGTGAGTTTAGTATGGAGTTGAGTTTTCTGCTGTAATACGTGAAAAATACGTGGAGATATGCCAAAGCAAAAGTCATCAAGAGCATATGTTCTGAAACAATGGATCGATGGTGATCCTAACTTCTCAAACCCAAAGCTAAGATCTGATCTTGCTTTCATCAAAGCAAACTTTGGAAAGCTGCCTGCTTACATAACGAAACTGGAAACGAGAAGTATTCCACTCCACAATGCTGCGCAAGTTATGAAAAAAGTAGAAGCTATTCCAAAACAAATACCAAGCAGTGTGGAAGAAGCAATGAGAAATGAGTATTTGAAAATTGTGAAAAGAAATCCTGGTTGGGAGCAAGTGTTATTGGTGGCAGAAGCACTGGTTGGAAATTACATTGACATTACTGCGTTTCCACTGGTTTGGTCCCCAGGTGAGATTGGATCCCTGAAGTATTGCCCCATCACTTCATGTGAAGTGGAGGGGAGTTTCTCCTAATTTAAGAACATTCTTACAGACAACAGACATCAGTTCTCATTACAACATTTGGAGGGATATTTAGTTATTCACTGCCATAATGGCATTACTATAGAAACTAATGTATAATGCTACACTATGGTTGTGTTAGGCATTAAGAATTAGAAATTGTTAGTGCCATTTTAAATGCCTATTTTAGAATTTTGAATGCCTATTTTGCCTGCCTATTTCAACTATTTTTAGTGCCTAAAAATCCGCAGCTTAATTATGATTATTAATTTCTCAAAGTGAATGATAGCAACACCAAACGTTTAGATGAAGTCTGGGTGGATCTTTTTAAAATTACTGAAGGAGAACTCTCAAATTTGAAGAAGGTAGTGGAGTTCATTATGTGTATCCCTGGAACACATGTGTGTGTCGAAGAAGGATTATTTTCTCACATGAACACTTTATGGACTGATGAGAAAAATAAATTGTCTGTAAAACAGTAAAATCAATGCTTGTTGTAAAATAATTCTTGAGTGAGGATTGTGTTGCTTTTCATGACATGATCTTCAAAATAAACAATTGTTAAGTGAAATTCATTCTTCAAAGAAATATTGCAAGTCCAAGATGGATTGATTTATACTGTAAGAATATTGTTACACGAGTAGAGTATTTTGTACCTATTTCTGTAATAACTTAGTAAAAGCAATTTGAAAGCAACTTACATAAAGAAGCTTAAAATTAATGCAAATATGCTCCCTAACAGTTTTGTTTACTATTTGTTTACTTACCCTTACTTAGTAAAGTGTTTGTGTAGTAAACTTTATAGTATTATTTTGCTATTTACGAAAAGTTCTATTCAACATTTATAAAACTATTAAAAAGGTATTGCTAGTGGTTCATAATTAGGTTCTGAATCCATTTCTTCCTTGTCAAGTAACCAACAGTGCATTGAAATCGAATGGATCTGAGGAAAAGTTTTAAAATCATAAGCCATTTTAAATATTTGCCCAGCTATTATCTGTGGTCATAATGGCCCCTCTTGATATGTGATGGCAAGTGAAAAAGATTTAATGTCTTTGAAAAGGCTGGTGTTAGATGATTCTGCTTGGTCCTTACATTATTACTTGTGATTAGAAGCAAACATGGATTCTTAAAGTAATATGTAACAATTGTAAAGCAAAGTTTTTCTAGAAAAAAATGTCTTTTATTTTGCTTTAATTCCATGGGGTTACGTTAATTTTACAGATTTTTGTAGACATCATTAATCGAAAAAAAAAGAAAAAAAAAGTTTGCTGAACTGTTGGCAAAATTCTGTAGTTAATAAAATAATCTCTTTTTAGAAAAAAATGAAGCCCATTTTACTGCATATTGGTAATGGCTAGATTTACAATAATTTAATTAGCAGTAATTCATGTAGAAATATATAAGTCCTAATGGTTGTTTTTTAAGTTTGTAATTGTAGACGGGTTTATGTGGAATTGGAACATACTTTTGATCAGTTCCCTAGATATCACATGAAAATTTTATTGGGGGATTTCAACGCTAAAGTTGGACGGGAGGATATTTTTAGACCAACTATTGGAAAAGAGAGCCTACACGCAATTAGTAGTGACAATGGAGTTAGATTAGTCAACTTTGCCACATCGAAAAATTTAATTGTCAAAAGTACAACATTCCCCCATAAGGATATACATAAATATGCTTGGACTTCTCCAGATGGATTGACACATAACCAAATAGATCACATCTTGATAGATAAACGGAGACATACTAGTATAGTAGATATTCGAACTTTCAGGGGTGCAGACTGTAATTCTGACCATTATTTGATGATTGGAGAATTAAGAGAAAGATTATCAGTAGCCAAGCGACTAGAGCAACAAGTTAATATTACTAAATTCAATATTTTGAAATTAAAGGACGAGGAAGCTAAGCAAAATTATCAGGTCGAAATTTCGAATAGGTTTGCCACTTTAGAAAGTTCCGACGAAGTTGAGAAAGAATTAGATGTTAATAGCGTGTGGGAAAATATCAGAGATAGTATCAAAATTGCAGCTGAGCAGAGCATAGGTTATTATGAAACTAAGAAAAAGAAACCGTGGTTTGATGAAGATTGTTGCATGGTAGTAGAAAGAAGGAAACAGGCAAAATTGAAATTCTTACAGGATCCAGTTGAGGAGAAGAGAGATAATTATTTCAATGAAAGACGGGAAGCAAGTCGTACACTTAGGAATAAAAAGAGAGGTTACTTGAAGGAAAAACTGAATGAGGTAGAAACAAATAGTAAGAATAATTTAACATTCGAGATTTATATAAGGGTATAAAGGAATTTAAGAACGGATATCAGCCAAGGGTAAATGTGATCAAGGATGAGAATGGTGACTTGCTTGCAGACTCTCCATCAATCCTAAACAGATGGAAAAACTATTTTGCGCAACTACTAAATGTACATAGGCCAAATAGAAATGATTGGGACGAAATTGAAATACAAACTACTGAGCCATTTATACCCGAACCCACGCCTTCAGAAGTCGAAATTGCGATAGAAAATCTGAAAAAGTACAAGTCTCCAGGTATCGATCAAATTCCAGCAGAATTAATACAAGAGGGTGGAAGTGCATTACAGTATATAGCGAAATTTATAAACTTGTACTTGCTATTTGGGGAAAGGAAATTGTACCAGAACAATGGAAGGAGTCCATAATTGTACCTATTTTTAAAAAGGGGGACAAAACCAACTGTGGTAACTTTCGAGGAATATCACTTTTGTTGACGTCGTACAAAATTTTGTCCAATATTCTTTTGAGGAGATTAACTCCGTACGTAGATGAAATTATTAGGGATCATCAGTGCAGTTTTCGGCGTAATAGATCGACTATTGATCAGATTTTTTGTATTCGACAGATAATGGAGAAAAAATGGGAGTATAAAGGTACAGTGCATCAGTTATTCATAGATTTCAAAAAGGCATATGACTCGGTTAAGAGGGAAGTATTATATGATATTCTTATTGAATTTGATATTCCCAAGAAACTAGTTCGATTAATTAAAATGTGTCTCAGTGAAACATACAGCAGAGTCCGTATAGGTCAGTTTCTATCTGATGTTTTTCCAATTCACTGTGGGCTAAAGCAGGGAGATGCACTATCACCTTTACTTTTTAACTTCGCTCTAGAATATGCCATTAGGAAAGTTCAGGATAACAGGCAGGGTTTGGAATTGAACGGGTTACATCAGCTTCTTGTCTATGCGGATGACGTGAATATGTTAGGAGAAAATACACAAACGATTAGGGAAAACACGGAAATTTTACTTGAAGCAAGTAAAGTGATCGCTTTGGAAGTAAATCCCGAAAAGACAAAGTATATGATTATGTCTCGTGACCAGAATATTGTACGAAATGGAAATATAAAAATTGGAGATTTATCCTTCGAAAAGGTGGAAAAATTCAAATATCTTGGAGCAACAGTAACAAATATATATGACACTCGGGAGGAAATTAAACGCAGAATAAATATGGGAAATGCGTGTTATTATTCTGTTGAGAAGCTCTTATCATCCAGTCTGCTGTCCAAAAATCTGAAAGTTAGAATTTATAAAACAGTTCTATTACCGGTTGTTCTGTATGGTTGTGAAACTTGGACTCTCACTCTGAGAGAGGAACATAGGTTAAGGGTGTTTGAGAATAAGGTGCTTAGGAAAATATTTGGGGCTAAAAGGGATGAAGTTACAGGAGAATGGAGAAAGTTACACAACGCAGAACTGCACGCATTGTATTCTTCACCTGACATAATTAGGAACATTAAATCCAGACGTTTGAGATGGGCAGGGCATGTAGCACGTATGGGCGAATCCAGAAATGCATATAGAGTGTTAGTTGGGAGACCGGAGGGAAAAAGACCTTTAGGGAGACCGAGACATAGATGGGAAGATAATATTAAAATGGATTTGAGGGAGGTGGGATATGATGATAGAGACTGGATTAATCTTGCACAGGATAGGGACCGCTGGCGGGCTTATGTGAGGGCGGAAATGAACCTTCGGGTTCCTTAAAAGCCATTTGTAAGTAAGTAAGATGGGTTTATGTAAATCATTTCTATAAAACAAATGCTTTTGGGGATATGTTGTATTTACCATTTCATTAATGACTTACTTTAATGCAAGGAAATCAAAACTAAAAGAGTATTTAGAGCTGATTTTACGTAAATTCTCATATCCGGAAACAATTTATATTGTGGTACATTCTTGAATTGTTCTATTAGGCAATTTTGAGCCATTAGTATAAAAATGTGAAGTTCTGACTGTAGCACCTGTATAATTCTGTAACTTTTTTTGTGTGAAACAGTCATATTTGTTCATGACAGTAGTGTCAATCTGAAATGGTGTGTAATGATAAATACAATCCACTACATATTGTTGGAGTACCTCCAAAATCCGCTATGTGCATTTAAACAGATTTTGCAGGAGAAAAAAAAAGCATTATCACTTTTAATTCTCTTGATTTTTAAAGCTTCTGTCGGTATAATTTCAATAAGTACAGAAGGCTGTTCTGTTTTGTCACGAAGTATATAATAATACCTGCTTATTGAACTCACTGCAAGTCAGGCAATGAATGGTTTATGGGGTACTTTTTTTGTTACAAATTCATTGATCACATCTTTGTAGTCTAGTTACTGAGTAATTTCAAAATTCATGGAGAGGCTGCAAAACTGTTGATGGGAACTTGCTACGTAGATGATTGTAAATAATTCTTAGGCATTTTGAGGAGTGAGAAATAGGACTCAGCCAAAAAATTGGTCGCAGTTGTTGACAGGAATATTCGGAATGCAATTTTTAAATTAGAGAAAGGCTCCTGAATGTAGATTTCAATCAACACTCCATACAGTGAACTTAGGATAATTTTATTCGTTTTTTTTTTTTTTAATGTAATATCCTTTATAATGAATAATCTCATCATTCAGAAATTCTTCCAAGTCGTCTTTGTAATGCTCTTGTAGTGTTCTAACAAGAGTTCATGGTTGTCTCATCCTGTCAAATTATTTAAGAATTTATGTGCTATAACACTCTTCTAATGGTTTTCTTTTTCCTTTTCTCCAATTCAGAGATCTGTAACGACCAGAAATGCATTCACTCCAAAGTCTTCCTGTTCTTCAGAAGTAGTATCAAACTACTGTTTCTTCAGTTTTCTTGACTTCATTTTTGTGGCTGTTCCATGTATGTTTATCTTGGTCTTTTCAATGCCAGCATTTTCATTTGTCATACATAGAGCAACTCTCTCTGTCATATTCAAATAGCGAATATTGTACAAGTTTCTTACAGTCGCAATATCGATATCAACACTTTGCAACAGTTTATTTGTAGCATTGAATTTCTTAAGAGTGCTGACCAGAATGTTGTCATCACTGTTTCCAGATATTGTAGACTGCACAGTAACCCAGTCACTTCACATCTTAACTGTTGTCTTTTTAGATTCATCACTTTGAATAACTTCCAAAGCTAATATTATTTCTGTCCAATTAATATTGAGATTATTGCATGCATCATGATGCCCTGACCAGCGTGTTTCTGAAAGCATTGTATGGAAAGTGCACTATTTAATTTTGTTTGCAAATACTCCGACTAGTTGAAGAAGATACAAAGGTGTGAATTTGTCGCAAAAAGGAAATCTGAAGCTGCTTCAGGACAATACTCTGCTGCAGAAGACCCTGTTACCAAGCAAGTTGGCTGAGACGGTAACATTTGAGACTTGCGTTCGAGAGATCCAAGGTTTAAACCCTGTGACCGATCAATCTGACTGAGGTTTTTCATGATTTTCCTCAGTCATAAGAGGCAAATACCAGATTTGAAATTTACATACCATGATACATCACCGCTTCATCACCAATATCATAAACATTAATCAAAATCAGTAACATGAACACAAGCCATCTTCAACACACAATAGAAATATCAACTCAACAATAGTAAAAACAGCCTTCTGGTAAACTCACAGATCCTATACACACAATATGACCACAGGTGTTAAAGCGTATGTATGTATGTCCTTTATATATATAAAGGACCCTATTAAGTTAAGGAAGTGTGCTGGACACGGAATATAGACAGCAAGAAGGTTGATTTGTTTAATTCCATTTTGCAGACCAGAGTATATCCCTGCTTTATTGTTTGCAGTTTCATATAATTGACCCCTGCATAGTTTAATGTCCAAATCATATTTATTTAATACATTTATTAATACACTGTCTAATTCTTGTGATTTGTGCCATGAATTTGATACAGAAATATAAATCTTTCAACAAGAAACAAATATTTTGATAAGTACCTTATACAACAAAAGACAATTGAATTACATGTGTAATATCAGGGGTGAAGACTAATATGGTAGAAAATATTTAGTTTCTTCACTTCATCTACATATACGTCACCTCTCATTCTGCCAGAATAGATATAAACTCTTCACATGTCTGAAAGTGAAGATATGAGGCATTGCAAATTTTAGGGAAGAACTAACAAATGAGATTCTTTGTAAAACTTGCCCCTAATATCTGCAGCATCTCATATGATGTGCTCCTTTTTTCTTTGTTTCTGTAAATGTCCAGCTCGCTGTATTTGTTTTTTAAAATCATCATCCTATGCAGCTTCGGCCAGTTTTCGGACCATGATCTCGCCTGTTACTTGGTTTTTAAATAGCACATCTGTTTTTTCATGTTCCTTCACAATTTCCACTTTGTTATTGCCTTGTCTTTCATGAGTTTCCAGTTTTGAGAAGCATTTAGTTTTTTCTATCATTAATTTTTTCACAGTTTAAAACATTATCCTTAGCTTTCTTCTTCTTCTTCTTCTTCTTCTTCTTCTTCTTCTTCTTCTTCTTCTTCTTCTTCTATACTTGAGGGACTAGGCATTCTTGCCTATTCCATCTTCGCATTCTGTCCATTACTGCTATCTTCTTCTGGGATAGTCGGTCTCTTTTTTCCAAGAGGTTTATATTTGTTTATCAAGGCTGGAATCCTTTATTCACTCATGCGCAGGCTTGCAGAACCTGTTAGTAGGGGAAATACGATGTCAGCCTCACTCCACTTCTATTGGGGATGATCGACTTCTGCATAGAGCTGTTGACATTCTTTGCATGTGGAAGATCCATCAGTGGCGGCACTGTAATTTTCTAAAAGGATTGTAATAAAGTCAATTTATTTATAATGCGTTATGTCACTTAAAGGTTTACGATTTTGCTAGATTTTCTGTCGGTATTTTCTTTGAGATTTCTTTGTACCTAACCTGTTTTAGATTTTCCAAAATTTTTCTCCTATCATCACATATGGAAACATAAATTTGAATGGGTTATTTATGAAAGGGCCTAAGTCTTGAATATTAAATTGTTAGCAATTTAAGAAAAACTGCTTACAGGCCGAAATTTTGAAATTAAGGCTGAAAAAAAATTGTATCATAAATTTTACTAAGCAGTAGAGTGTTAAACTTAGTCCTCTACATATCTAAATCGATGTCTCTGAACCCAAAGAGCAGTATTACATTACAAACTCGTTTTCACAAAATTAGCGACTTAGGCCCTTTCATAAATAACCCATCCATTTGTAGCATTTAAGTAATGAACTTTGAAAGTTAATATAAATGTCACTATTCATTTCAATACAAAATGAACATAATGAGTGATGTCCTTAATTATCAGTATATAAATAAATAATTAATATACAAGAGATAGGTTTGAAAGTAAATCCCAAAGAGACAAAGTATATGATTATATCTTGTGACCAGAATATTGTACGAAACAGAAATATAAAAATTGTAAATTTATCCTTTGAAGAGGTGGAAAAATTCAAATATCTTAGAGCAACAGTAACAAATATAAATGATATATGGGAGGAAATTAAGCGCAGAATAAATATGGGAAATGCATGTTATTATTCGGTTGAGAAGCTTTTGTCATCCAGTTTGCTCTCAAGAAAGCTGAAAGTTAGGATTTATAAAACAGTTATATTACCAGTTGTTCTGTATGGTTGTGAAATTTGGACTCTCACTTTGAGAGAGGAACAGAGGTTAAGGGTGTTTGAGAATAAGGTGCTTAGGAAAATATTTGGGGCTAAGAGGGATGAAGTTACAGGAGAATGGAGAAAGTTACACAACGTAGAACTGCACACATTATATTCTTCATCTGACATAATTAGGAACATTAAATCCAGACATTTAAGATGGGCAGGGCATGTAGCACATATGAACAAATCTAGAAATGCATATAGAGTGTTAGTTGGGAGGCTGGAAGGAAAAAGACTTTTCGGGAGGCTGAGACATAGATGGAAGGATAATATAAAATGAATTTGAGGGATGTAGGATATGATGTAGAGACTGGATTACTCTTGCTCAGGATAGGCACCGATCGCAGACTTATGTAAGGGTGGCAATGAACCTTCGTGTTCCTTAAAAGCCATAGGTAAGTAAGTAATCAATATGCAGTTCGTAATAATGAACTTACCCGAAAGTTTGTCTATTCCATAATTCTTAATATGGGCTTTGTTGAAATGTCATTTAATATTTAAATGATGAGTAGAAATGAATTGGATGGCACACAGTAAACAAGCAATTCTTTCGTCTTCTTCAACAACAAAATAATCATATTCCCATTTCCCTTGGAAGTAGTATTTGTTCACGGGTTTAGATTTTGCCATGTTCCAGTTCTCTTCAAACTGCTGTATGTGTATTATGTACCTGCCGCCACGAGAATGAATGCTGATATAGCCGAGCGCAATTAGAATGCTATGGCCACACTGGTAGAAAAAATGGGTGGGGTAGAAGGGGTGCGAAGACAGTTGCTCTGAGGAGCTACAGTTCTGCAGGTCTGCTCATGCGGTTCATGTGCTTTTTCTAGTTAGGTTATGTTAGATGAAGTAAATAACAGTATGCTACAAAATGAAACTTTGTCAGAATTGTTTTCTGGATGTTAGATGATATAACACATTTGGAGTGTACTGATCACGAATTTGTTGTCTGTTTTTTTTTTCTATCACGTCTGAATTTTTTACAATTTTAAAATGTTGTTTCACCATAAAGCACAATTTGTATAGGAAAACAAGTTACAGAATTTCAGAACAATAGTAGAGTGTAGGTACAGGGAGTCTCAGAAAGTCATAAGAAATTGCAAAAGAATATATTGGAGTAAGATATTTATCTCATTTTTGTTTTTCCTGTATTTGAAGCTTCGAGGAGTGAATTTTTTTATGAGCAGATTGTGGTTCCCAGTATACCAACGTGCAGCAGTAATTTGCCATCATTGTTGTACCCCATTGCCCCTGGTACCACATCTCCATGTCACTGATGTCTTTGTGAAATCGTTCGCCATATTCCTCACTTATATCACCTATATGTGGATGAAAACTGTCCAAATGCAAAAACAGGAAATTAATCTTGAAGCTCATTTTTCACCCCAATTCTTTGAACTTTGACAGCATATTATGCATGATGCTCTTGTAATTATATATTTCTTGTTACCCATGAAATTTTCATATACATCTCTGAATGCCGTCCAACTTCCTTTTCAATGTTTGTCATGCTTTGTTCAAATTCTAAGTCCTTGAATAACTTCCATGTCTGAGGACTGATGGAAAAACCCTCTTTCAACTTAGTCTCTGAGATAGGTGGACATTTTTGGGTAAGATAGTGGGAACATTGTTCATTCTCATGAAGACCTTTAATAAATTGTTTCATCAGCCCCAATTTTATGTATAATTGGGGTTAGAGTATTTTTGCTGGTTTGATGATGCTGATGTTCTGCACATCTTACTGCCCACAGTGTGATTGGTTCTTAGAGGCCATTCTACTTGTGTCAGGGCCGTAATCAGGGAGTTCCAGGGGTTGCTGAGTAATCCCTAGCTATGCTGCGAGCAACCCCTAAAATTATTCCTAACCTCGTATATGGGTAACGTAACACTCAAAACACCACATCGTACTGGATTATTGTTGATTACAGTAACTAAAATATTGTGACGGCTGCACCGGGGTTCGAACACGTGTCCGACAGGGTGCGCGGCAGACGAAACACTGGTACGGGGAGCATCTGCATGCTGAGAGGGCAGAGGGGGGTGTATTAGGGCAACGCGGCGAGAGGAGGTTGCGTGCGCATCTGCTATCTGCCGAGTGAGGATGGAAGCAAACTGCTACGTGCGGAGTGAAGGGGGACGGACCCTCCTGAATCGTCCAGAAGTCCGTCAAAGTGGAGATATCCAGATAATTCGAGAGAGCTATCTCTGGACACTTGTAGAAATTTCTCGTAACTATGGTTTAGTTATAAAAGAAGAAACGCGAGTGAACTTGAGCAGTTTATTCAGCCAGTCAGTAAGCCAGTGTTGTTACAGTCAGTGAACAGAGCAAGCCAGACAGTTTGTGTAGCAGTGAAGCCAGCTTCGAGACCAGAGCGCGACTTGAGTTGTGTCCGTAACTGTGGAGCCTGAAGCCCGGAGTTCGAGTGCAGTGGACCGCAGTTGGGGGACCTGAGTTCGAAGTGCAGCGGATCGTCTCTGAAGGTCGAGATTCTGTGAACGCGTGTGACTGAGCTAGAAGAACTAGCCAAGACAAACGAGCTGTGAACTGAGAACTGACAGTTCTGTGTTGTAAATAGTGCTTTGTGAATATTAGTTAAGATTAACAGTACATTGTTGTTCGTAATAGTCCAAGTAAATTGTCATTGTCGTTTGTGGAGTGCAATAACGAACACTGTGTTGCTGTGCAGAGAGCAAATCCCATTGTTGACGGGAGTGAAATTAAATTGTAGAGAGTGATAATTATTGTTGGGATAATAAAATTACATTGTTGTTGAGTTGAAATAAATTTACAATATTGTACTGTAAGTACAGTGAGATGAAAAGAAAACTACAGCTATTTTAGGTTCATAAACTTCACTTCAGTCCTTTCAGGTGACGTTTAAAATATTCAGTGTTTCATGTTTCATTATTGTTGTACTAATGATGATTAGTAGATAAATATTAAATTAATTTTATGCCTGGTGTTTATTGAATTGTTTCCAGTGTCAAAAAAGGGAAATTCAGGTCATGACCTAGTTCAGTTGCAACGTCTAGGGAAATCAGATCTACCCCTAATGCTGTCTGCTGGTTACAGCCCTGACTTGTGTCCAACTACTGTTCCATTTGCAAATATAACACGGATATTTCGTGTATCCCATTTAATATTTGAGCAACATACCTGTCACTTTTAGGTTACCGCACAATTTAATCACTGTTGCTCTCCATATTTTATTTCATATTTGACATATTTTGGCAATTCTCCTTCAAATACATAGAATATGCAACTCACACAGAGGGACATTGGTTTTCGTTGTACCTTTAAATTTCTCTTGTTTGAATCTCTGGGTAACCACCATCCCTGTGTGGTGTACCCATTTGCTGTAATTTTCAACATGAAATTTCTACATAATTACAATACACTCAATCTTCTTCACAAGAAAAGTATTAGATAAATTCTTGCTCACAATATCTAATAATGTTGAAGATGTCCCTGCAGTGCATAAATTTTTCTCTTTTAGTCAAGATCCTATTATTTCCGCAGCTTGTTTGGATAGATTCAAGTCTCTCACCAAATCGTGTGTGTGTATCTAATGCTCTGGATTTAACAATGAAGTCATCATCCTTCTTGCTTCCCAATATTTTGATGGAAGGTCCACAAATCTCCTAAGAGTTTCACAATTAGCCAGGTGCTCCATCTCCATGTCCTCTTCTCTGGTGCACAGTAAGCATTTAGGTGAATTCAGTATTCCAATACGATGGAGGTGTTTACTGAGGCAATCATGACCAGTAATCAATCTAAACATGGCCACGGCAGATTTTCGAGGTAGATCAGGAATTAGTTTTGGATCTTTGAATGATTCTTTCCATTTTGAATTTTGATGTTTTGCCTGTTCGCTGTAACTTATTCTTTTTATGACTCGCTTTATTGATTCATATGGGAACTTGAAATTTGTTTTTAAGTTGATATAAGTTCCTTTCTTTGCTAACATATCTGCTTTCTCGTTACCTTTCAGTCCGCAGTGGGCCGGGATCCATTGGAAGACCACTTTTTTATTTAGCATTTGAATTTGTTTTACCATGCAATGAATTTCTTTTACTTTTTCCATTTTAGGGGATGTAGTTGAGCTGATGGACTGGATTGCAGCTTTGGAGTCAGACAGGATGACTATGTTTTTGCACTGGTTTAGCCAAACAAATACATTTTGAAGTGATGTATAAATGGCTTCAACTTCGCCATCAAAATTTGTTGTGTACTTGCCAACATTTTTATAAAGAGAAAAGTATTGGCAAGTAGCTCCTGCTCCAGCTCCTTCATTTTGATCCATGAGAGATCCATCAGTGTAAATGTACAACCAGTCCTTTTGTGGATATTTTCCATTAATTGTTTGTAGGACAATGGCTTTTGCTATTTCTGGACTTGTATCTTTTTTGTTGAAGACTTCATCAAGATCAAGGCAGCAATCTACTTTGAAGTTATTAAGTGGATTATATCGAGACATCAAGTTTTCCTTTTCACTTGGTATTTCTAGAATTTGCTTAAGCTTTTCTACCTCTTGTATGTATCCATTTTGGGTCCTCAATGTAAATTTAGAATCTTTGTATTTACTCCATTTATCCCAATTTGGAAGCCTTCTTAATTTTTCATAGGTTAAAAGGGCTTGTGTTTCAAGATCTGTTACAACTGGTTTATTAGATGTGATTATTTGCATGGCTCAATTGGAGTAGTTTTGATTGCACCAGTGATGAGACATAAAGCTTGGTTTTGAGTGCGTTCTAATATCTGTTTATTTGTGGTTGATAGGCTTTATGTATGTGTTGTAGGTTGTGTTGAGTGTACTCCTTGAGCTACCCCATTTCGTTCCTGCCAGTCTTTTTAGTAATTAAAAGCGATTTGTTGCCTTTGTGCTGATCTGTTCAATGTGATTTCTCCATGTGAGCTTATTGTCGAAATGTATACCCAGGTATTTTGCATTTTCAGTTCTTTGTAACTTATCATCTTTATAGATTTATTTTCACTGGTTTCTTTCTTAATGAGAAGAGTTGAAAGTTTGTTTTTTCTGTGTTCACTGACATCATATTATTTGAACACCAAATTTCAAGTGCCACTAACGATGACTGGATGGAATTTTGAAGTTTCTCTACTTCGTTGGTTTTATGTGACGTCCAAATAACCAAATCATCAGCAAAGAGTGCTGTTTTAGTGTAATGTTTTTCCAGCTCTTGTGATAGGTCGTTAATATATATGTTGAATAGTGTTGTGCTTAATACTGCACCTTGAGGTAAGCCCAAGTGAGTTTGTTTATATTTAGAACTTGCTGGTCCATAAGTTGTAGAATAAAATCTTTGGGTGATGAACTCCGATATCCATCTTAATATATTGGATTTTATGCCTAATTTCTGGAGCTTTGTAATCAGATTGTATCTCCACACATTATCATATGCTGATTTCAAATCGACGAATACAGCTAATGTATCTTTCTTTTTATTAAATCCATCTTTAATAGCTTGACTTAGTAAGATTATTTGTTCTCTTGTTGAGTGGTCTCTCCTAAATCCGGCTTGCTGTGTTGATAGAAGATTGTTTGTTTCTAAAAACCAGTTTAATCGCTCTGATATTATCCTTTCCATGATTTTAGCTAAGTGGCTTGTTAGTGATATAGGTCTATAGCTTTCAATTTTGTCTGCTGTCTTTCCTGGTTTCAATATTGGAATAATAATAATAAATAATAATATAGAGACCAAAATACAGCTGGCAAAGCAATGGAAGATTGGTTAAATACAAATGAATTGGAACTTGTATTCAATAGGGATCAAGAGGCTACTTACATGCATCATACAGGCTCACCAAATCGTATAATTCTGGTTGTATAAAGAGATGAGGCTCATTTCCGTTCTGTACTTTGAAATCCACGTCATGTATGTCGCCATAGTATGGTGGTAATTCACTTAGTGTATCAGGCACTGGAACATCAGGGCCATATAGTACAGGTCTCATCGCTGATGCTAATACCACTATCCGGTACTACATACTTCGTGACTTCATCCAGTATTACCTTCTGGTACAAAATTCAGTGACTACATGTTTCCTAACACCTATTACTGCTAAACGTTCCGCATTCCATTATGTACACAACGTGATTGTACAATTGAAGATCTCTTCGGAATAAGGATGTAACTAACAAAACTGTAATTCATGTTTCAGGAGAAAGGAAAATAATTTCAGGGGCATATTTCATTAGGCCTATATTTACTGTCACAACCATTTGACTAAACAAGGTTACAAGTGTATTCAGCCATTGAACACAATCATTTATCATCATCATCATCATCATCATCATCATCGTCCTTGCAGGTATCAAGCCTAGTGTCCTGTTACGGTCTCCATCCATTTTTTCAGGGGGCGTCACAATCATTTATTGTTATAAATAAATGCTTTAAAATTACTTTTTTCACTTATATCATATATTTCAGCAATGTGATGTTACATCCTTTTTTCGGAAAGATCTTCATTTATAATAAGTTTGTAAATATATGGCAGTGCATCTCCATTTATTGGTAAGCCTGTATTTTAGAATATTTGGTTTTTGCTTACGAACTATACGTGATGGAACAAAATAGATGTCATTTTCGGTGTTTCCAAGCCGAAATCCGTGAGAAAAGTTAACATAGAATAGTGATAATCACTGATATGCAACCATTTTGCTACAGGGAAACTGTTTATATTTTTCAGTTTCCCACTATGAATAGTTACAAGGCCCATATGTTGTTTCGTTTTGTCACGTCCAGTTTTCTAAAAATGAAGTTTCACCCCCCCCCCCCCCCGAAATTCATGAAAATATGTAAATACTGAAATTAGTAGATATCCTTAGATAAATTGAAAATCCCCCACCCACAGGAATAAGGGTATTTGGTACATTGTTTCCCTATGTGCTTAGACCCTTATTCCGGAGGGTATCCAATTATATTATTATTATTATTATTATTATTATTATTATTATTATTATTATTATTATTATTATTACGTTAAGGCTGGTAATTTAGACATAATTGAATCACTAAAATGTTATAAAACAACATACATTAAAAATTATGGAAAAAGTATCCCTAAATTTCATTTTTCTTGCTTAATATTGCGAGGAAACTTGAAAAAAAAAAATTCACTTCATTTCTACATTTATTCATATGCAATTTCTTGAACCTGATGGGTATAATCACAAATGTGCTTATATTTTGTGAAATAAGTGGTGCAATAAAATTACTTCCTGTTGAAGTGCACTGCCAAAGAGTAGAATTTCAAAAGCAGGTAATAAATCCGGGTATCAGCCATAGAGATGTATTGGTTACTTCCACAATGCATTTTACTTTCATTACCATTTTTATTTATGTCTTCCTGTTTTGTCATCAGTTACTCGTAATTTATAATATAATATAATAATATAGTATTATATTATATTATATAAAAATAAACTCTATTAATAATTTAAGGTTTAGTAATTAATTTTATACTCTCGAATGTTATATTACGGCGTTAAAATATGTTTTTAAAAACAATATACCTTATTTGACGTTGAAATTCTTGTTTAAATTTTGAAGAAGTTTTCATTCTTATTTCCAAAAATTACAGAAAAACCTGGTGCAATAGAGAAAATATGAATGCAGGCTCGGATTCAACAACCTTCAATACCTAAAAGCAGTCATATAAGTTAGATTATTGTATGAAATTTATTTTTTTTTTAAATCCTGAACTTTGCCAATTTTGACGTTTTTAATTTTTTTTTTTTTTTTTTTTCAAAATTACAGGAATGATACAGAAAATATGAATACAGATTCAGATCCAGTGCACTTCAGTTAACTGGAATCAGTAATTTTTTCTCTTGTAGCAGAAAAAATTTTTTTGAAATGCATATCACTGGTATAATTAATCTAAATTGTGTGAATTTCAATCTACCATATCTTATGAATCTTATCATAATTTGAGTTACAGATATAAAGGTATTAAATAATTGAATCGTGAATTGCAGAAACCCCACATATCCATTTGAATAAAGGAGGCACAAAACAAAAACTGATTATCTTCAAAAGTGTCTGGTATTTTGAAGTGGCTATTTTTTATTACAGCATTATATGTTCTAGTGTTTGACATACATGAACTTTAATTTTTTCTTTATTATTTCCTCAAAAAAAAAAAAACTGGATTGCCTGGACATGTGGGGTTTCTGCAATTCATAATTAGTAACAATAATATTTCTTTAAAAGAACTTTCAGGTGAAGAAGACGGAGGACAATTTTTTTTAATATTATAAACAACTTTAAATGTATGTTTAATCCAAGAAATTGAAAAATGTACACAAGCAAACTGTTTTTTTTTTTAAGTGTCTAAAAAATTCCACATGCCCTGGATTTGTGGTGTTCCTGCATTTTTCCATAATCACAATCATTCACTATTTTTGATTGCCGTTATCAATAATGTTTTTTTTTTTTTATTTAATTCGTTTCAGTTATTGCTCTGTTTGGTGATATGTCTAAAGAGTGATCAACATTGCTATAGTATCTGGAGACAATTGTACACGAAACATCTTCCCCAGTCTGCTGTTTTACTTGGTCACATTGGTATGTATTCTTCATAATTAATCATTGTAACTGTAATGCATATCACGATCAGTGGCATCTGGTGAACTTTAATGAAAGATGTGCATGCTGTCCTGAAGATACAGGCATAGTCACTAACTTGCGAGCATTAGTCTATAATGAAATTGAGATGTTAAGTTTATTGCCGTCTTTTTTAGCTTATCTTAATACACTGAGAATTATTCTCAAATTTAATACATTAAAACAATGTTAGATGAACATTTTCGGCACCAAAAATGCCATCATCAGATCATGAGGTTAAAATACGATAAGTATCAAATATGAACACTTAACAGATATGAACACTTGTGAATACAAGATTTTTACATATGCCAGTTATTAAAATAATGAATTAAAAGTATGTACAAATGATATTAAAACTGATTTGATATTACAGTATGGTGCGTGATGCATTAAAACAAGTATTGATTGTTGTAATCTTCATCATGAGATGATACGATGTCTTGCTTGACTGGCATATTACTTGTTATGTAGTTCAGTTAAGAAGCATTGTGAAGTGTAGCATTGAAGGCCTGATGTTGATTGTGTGAAGTGGAGCAGCTCAACTGAAGTACGTACCAAGTTTACAATTCATTTTGATATTGGATGATTGCACTTTTTTTGGATGTGGTGCCATTCAGGCTCGTATGCCTGTGTCCACGTCTCGTCAGTGGCAACAATACGTTGCAGGAATACGTCCCCTTCGTTGTGGTATCTCTGTAGGTGAATTTGAGCTATTGCATATCGGTACCACTTCTGTGCTTCTGTCAAGTTATGAGGAATCCAGTGTGTGCGAACCTCATGTGCCGTCTCATTCCGACCTGTACAAAATGCAGAGACCCATCTTCTAACCGTCTAATACAGTAGTGCATCGTCACTGGCTTCAAGTAACCCTCGATGACATTGGCGTGCATTTCTACTGCAGGCTACCTCGATTTTTATCCATGATCGCTGCTCAAGTTTAGTAAACATGCTTTAGAGCAGTTAAAAATAGTGCTGTACATATTTAACCACGCACAATAACAACACCTGTTGTCATAGCAACCGGTTTTATCATTCAATACATCGACAATATCTCCAGCTACGATCACCATTTGTCTCATATTTCATGCGAATGCGAATGCGCATGACCTATTTCAGACGGTGTTGCCACTGCTTTATTTACAACCCATGTATTACAAGAGATAGTCAACATCACTTCACTGAAGCCAGAAGAAAGATCGTTTTCCTTCCTAAAACTAAGGAGTTCGTAAATGTGTTTTCCATAGAATTCTAGAAATGAGTAGATAACAATTAATTCGTTTTATGATGAAATAGAGGTTCATAGAGATCGAAAAGCTTGTTCAGAAATGAGTCTGGAAATTTCTTCTTATATTCTTCGTGGGCTGTTTATGGTGATATAATAATTGAAAATATTCGAGTTTGTTAATTTGAGATAACCTACAATCTGTCTGAGAAATTATGCAATTAGTTATTTCCATATACAAGTGCCGACAATTAATTTATAATTTTATAATTTTACGAATACTAATTTATCTGCAATTCCAAAGTCATTAACTGCATACTATACGTGAGAGAAAATAATTCATCAGAAGTTCTATCAGCACTAATATCTAAATTTTAAAAATCTTTCACATATTTTGCTTTCATGTATATAACATAGAACTGACGATGTCAAAAACAGCTTTTATGCGGAAGTTCCTTTAAAACTGTGAAGGAATTTAGATGGCAATTAAAAGTAGATCATAAATTTAAAACACATTAAGCAATTCAAAGAAATTTTCTGAATTTAAAGAACCTTATGACCAGACAGCGGATTTTCGGTCTCTACACGGTGACAAGATGCCACGCCCCTTTCTTATGGAGGGAGCGTAGCAATGAGTTCGATGACGTCCCTGCAACTGATGTACATCTGACTTTCAGTAATGGTAGGCCAACCGAAAATCCGCTGTCTGCTTATGACTCATCATGATCCCTGAATGAAAGCTCCTTATTAGCTAAATAACAAACTGCATCAATTCATCAATTATACATCTTAATATGTACAAAGCAATTCAAAATGAATATCAGTTTTTCAGATGTCTGTAATTTTACTTGCAATACATTTAAAAATATACCTCATGATCCTTCAATGTTTGCCCCTCGTGTTATACAAGACACATCTAGATAATAGTCCAGTTTTCCATGCTTGCTCCAACATTCA
The DNA here is from genome assembly GCF_040183065.1 of Periplaneta americana. Classification (NCBI taxonomy): domain Eukaryota; kingdom Metazoa; phylum Arthropoda; class Insecta; order Blattodea; family Blattidae; genus Periplaneta; species Periplaneta americana. The sequence goes on from NC_091123.1 coordinate 95,030,837, forward strand.
TCCTTTCATAGTTTTCTGCCCATGGGCAAGTCTTTTACTGCAAACCCAGCATTCTCCAATCTATCCTATTTTCTGCCTTCCTCTTAGTCTTCGCTTATGATCCATATATCTTAATGTCGTCTATCATATGATCTTTTTCTGCCCCAAACTCTTCTCTCGTTCACCATTCCCTCCAGTGTATTCTTCAATAGGCCAATAGGCAGTTTCTTCTCAGCCAGTGACCAGACCAATTCTTCTTTTCCTGATCAGTTTCAGCATCATTCGTAGTTGAATCGGTTATTTCATGTGTGAAAATGAAAGCTGCAACGTAGATTCGTCATTCTATGTAGAAATACTAGTCTGATGAGTAGAACAGATGTGAGAACACTGCAAACATTTGGTTTTGGTTTGAAATTACGTAAGTCATCGACTTGGTGGGTTTCTCAACGTAACTATGATTCACTGCTAGAGTACGTTCTCTGTAGTCAGGTTTTTTATGCAAGAGACTGGTTTGCCTGGCTCTGTAAAACAAGTTATGACTAGTCTGTTATTGTTTTACTATTTGTGTTCGATATTATACTGTTTGAAAATGTCCTAAACAGACAACAGTGATATACCTATTATAAAGAAAGGAATTACACATACTGATTTGTGTAAGTGAAACAAGATTAAAAGAGCAAGAGTGATACAAACTTCATACTTGGAATACAATGGAAAAGAAGTTCATCCATTTGATCGAAATATCCCTTGCAAGTAAATATCATTACCTAAATGTATTCAGACCTTACTAATTGAGTTGAAAATAAATTTCGAACTAAACTGTAGCGTGTTTAGGCCTGTCCTAACCTTGCTAATTGACTGCAGATTAATTTAAGGTTGTTGCAAGATATAAGTAGACAATGCAGAACTACAATGTTTTTCTTTCATTCTTTGTATCAGGTATAGAGAGGATTGTACTGGCAAACCTCGTGACTATAAAGAAGAAATCCATGCAAAATTTACGGAGTTTTCCACAAAGAATGAACAGGATGCTTACTTACAGACTCTTTATCATTCTTGTTGACATAAAAATAGAAAGGCCTTGTCAAGAAAATCCAAGAACTTTAAGAAAAACTCTTTCGTTTACAGTGTAACAACAAGGAATAGTAGAAACATTGTTTTTAAAAAAAATTTTTGTGTGTTACATGGGGTTAGTGATGACCAGGTTCGCCTGCTATCTGATCTGTTGTGTGAAGAAAAAGCTCCTATTGATAAAAGATGATTAGACAGGCCATCACATACAATTCCTGCTAATATTGTAGGAGCTATAAAAACTCACATTGCATCTTATCCTGTAAAAGTATCACACTATACTTCAAATGTTGAATGTTAAAATCATGTATGATATGTTTATGGAAAAATATCTAAACTTTGCATATGTGAAGTACAATTTCTACTTAAAAAGCTGTCATGAAGAGTTTTCTCTATATTTTGGGAGGCCCCAAGTAGATACTTGTCCCATATATGAATCTTTTCCTACCAAACTGAAAGGTAAAGAGTTAGCTGATAATGTAAAAGAGCCATTGTTTGTGAAAAAATATTGTACATTAGGAGGTCTAAAAAATTTTATACTCAACTTCAACATATATCACATGTGTCCAAAAGTAATGATGATACACTAGGGATATGTACAGATTACATGCAAAATCTGCGACTACCCATGATCCCAGTGCAAGAAACATTCTACCTCAGACAGCTTGGTGTGAATTTGTTTTGCATTCATAATTTACGAAATGATACCTCATAATTTTTTTGTTACCATGAAGACATTGCAACCAAAGGAACTAATGAGGTTTGTTCATTTTTAAATGTAGCCTATACATTGAAGGCATCCCAGAAAATGTCCAACACTTGCACATATTCTCAGATGAGTGTTCTGCCCAAAATAAGAACAATACAGTAGTGAGAATGCTTTTTGCTCTGGTCAAGGTTAGATTTCATTCCATAAATCAATACTTCCCATTACAGGGTCATTCCTCTCTTCCCTGCGACAGGGATTTTTCTGTCGTCAAAAGTAAGATAAAGAAAAGTGACACAATTTACACATTGATGGAGTGTGTACTTATCACCAACTCCTCCACGAAAAATAAATATACAGTCTTTGTTGTAGAAATTAAAATTGTAAATTGTGTTTCATTTAATGACGCTCACAATTTACCGGTGTGCCGGGATTTTGTCTCACAGGAGTTCTTTTACTACATGTCAGTAAATCTACGGACATGAGCCTGTCGCATTTAAGCACATTTAAGTGCCATCGACCTGAGTCAGGATCGAACCAGCAACCTTGGGTACAGAAGGCCAGCACTCTACTGACTGCGCCACCCAGGCCGACACTGTTGTAGAAAATAATGACATTGTTGATCTATAAAAGCTATTGGGCTCCACTGTTCAAGAAGTCCAATCTGTCTGTTGAATCCCATGGAAAGGCAGTGCCTCCAGATAAGAAAGCATCATTTCAGGTGTCACAGTATAACCATTTTATGTATTATAGGGACGATTTTGGTGTAGTTTAGGCTAGTCAGAATATTAATGGTCTTGTAAACTACAACTTCAGGCTTCTTAAACAGTGCTTCCAATGCTATTGTGATGCCAGGAAAAGAGCATACTTACAGAATCTTCCAATATTAATGTATAGAAAATGAAGGATTTGAAAAAATTGAAGGATACATACCCAATGGCGAGGAAATTCAAAGGTTCTGGAAAAGTGTGTATGATTGCGATATCACTGACAAGGGGATAAACTAAAAACAATGTTCATTTCAGAATCATTTCTGCGTAGTTTCATAAAAACACTTTTGTCTTATGTTTCTCAGCACAAATTGTTACTAATTGAAATGTGAATCATTTTCTGAGTAGATGGACAATGTAACTGAATATATTATTGTAATAAACATGTACCAACTTATAAATGGAACCTGAATGTTGTATTTATTTACATATGTAGGTAATGATCAAACATTCATTAGTTTTTGAAATACTGTAAGTCATGAACTTATAAATCAATCTAGCAACAATTTTAATATGTCCGCCAAATTACTTCGGGACTAATGACATCAGCAGGCATAACGAACTGATCTCGGATTTTATCCCTGCCAGTGGGCGACGTTATAATTAGTGGTACAGAGGAAGAGGGAAAGCAGTGGTTTACTAGTGTGTGAAAAAAAGTTCGCTCAAATGCTTAACCCTGAGTATCTAAGTATTTTTACAATTATTTTAACATTAACTGTGTAAGAGCTCAATGTTGAAGCATTATTATGGTTTTCGCAATATGAAAATTACTCGTTGTAGGCCTACTAAATAAATAAATTGCAGTGAAGCATACCTGTACGTCTCCTTTCAGGATTATTGCAAATGTTCAACTCCATCTTCACCATCACTGTCTTGCTCTTCGTCCAAGTTCGTAACAGTCTTATGACGTTCGCGATTTTTATCTGGTGTTGTGAACGAACTGACTTCTCCTTTCTCAATGGTGGATAGTTCTTGTTTTATCACACACACCGTTCTCTGATATGCATGTGGCAGCCGCTGTCCTCTCTTGTGATTTAGCGACAGGAATAGTGAAGTCACCACGATCTGCTTCATTCTTCATAAACTTTAATACATTAGCCACCAGCTCCTGACTTTGACCACTCAGTTTTTTGTTTTTAACTTTGGACATGATAGGTGAAAAATTGGAAATTAAAATTGACTACCAGTACACAATCTACAATACATTGAACTATTAGTAATTACGAAACTAAAGCACTAACTACTATAAGCTAAACTTCTATAACACTATAATAATAATAATAATAATAATAATAATAATAATAATAATAATAATAATGATAATGATAGTAATTGTGGCAATATTGCAAACCCGAACAGATTTCCGACACACACACACATTACTAACAGGAAAACAGTTTTTTTGGGAGCAAGGTGACCAGATGTCTTTTGTTTTGCTGTATTAGTACTCAATGCCCTCGACCATGACAAGCACTTAAATCCCAACTGCCATTCACCAGCAGAGAAAAAATCCGAGATCTCTACAAGGTGGTGTTTTGAAGGAGTATAGTTTGATAGTTTCAAACCTAAAAATGTTAATGCAAATCTGACTTTCAGTTGCTTTAAAAAATTGTGAGACAAGTCTGTTATTGTTTGGTAAGTTCAAATTCACCACTGAAATAATATGGCATCCATTGCCTAAACACACTCATCTGTAAGGCAATTAAAACAGAATGACCTGCAGACAAGAGTATTGAAATGTTTAAAGTTACAGGATAGCTAAAAGTAATTAAAGTACCCATTTGTACTTGGTGTGTGCACACCCAGAATATACTGTACGCCCAAGATCATGGTAATTTTTTTTCTTTCTTCACTTCCTTAAAGTAAAGAATTGTTAAAATTTAAACGTCTATATGTAAGGAAATAAATAGTCGTTTGAATTATCTGATATTACATAAACATTAATAAGTGCTTAAATAAATATTAGTCATATGCACATATACAGAACTATTTTTAATTTTATTGTAATGCTGTTTTATGTTTTTTCTTTGTTATAAGATGTGTTATGCTTTTTCAGATAGCCAATGGAATACTATCAAAAGCCAAGTGGCTGTGAAAATGCTCAGGGAGACACTTTCTACATTCCAGGTGACTAATGGAGAACTGAAAACAATGAAGCATAAGGATGAACAGCATTTATCACACTGTCAACATTCATGTGAGGTAAGTACATTTAAGGTTAACCTGCTGTGAAATCTCTATATATTGATTCCCAAACTGTAAACTAATAATAATAATAATAATAATAATAATAATAATAATAATAATAATAATAATTTATTTATTCTGGCGAAGTTAAGGCCATCAGGCCTTCTCTTCCACTTAGCCAGAAACAAAAGAAGCTGATACAGTTTGCAGTAATACAAGTTAATGATTACAGACTAATATTTAGAGAACACAAAAAAATTGATATAGTCATACAAGCACAAGTTGAGTAAAATAATGCAAACATACTAAATAATAAATTACAAAATAATATAAGGCTTAGAAGTTACACTCAATGAATATGCAAGTGGTAAGTGAACCAATATTACAGATTATAAAAATTACAAATTCAAATGTAAATTATAACTGTACAAAAAATTATATATACACACATACACACAAAGGAGAATTAAACATTAATGAAGAAGAAAGAAAATATTGTCAGAGAAATGAGTAAAATATGTACTAACAATTTGTAGGATTACAATGAAGATTTATAATTTCAATGGTAAAAGTGCATACAACAATCATGATAGGATAAAGGAACGGGAAAATTAAATCTGAAGCTAGAAGTTATGTGGCGTAGTTTTGAATAATTTACTTTTAAATTGCAATATCATTAGACAGTTCCTGAGTGAGCTGGGTAGGGAGTTCCAGAAACGAATTGCTGATATTATGAAAGAGGAAGAATGGTGAGTGTTTTATGGCAAGGCATAAATAATAAAGGCTCATTTTTAGAACAAGTACCCAGGCTATGATATGAGGACAAGATATTAAAACGCACTGAGAGATAGTTAGGTGAGGAAGTATTGATGATGCGATACAGGAAAATTAGTGAATGAATAGATCTTTGGTCCTGTGATCTTACCCATTGGAGCATTTGAAGAGGAGGTGTAATGTAGTCATACTTGCAGATGTTGCAAATGAAATGTATGCAGACATTATGAACACGCTGCAATCTTTGGGCTAAATTAGAATTTAAATCTGTTAATAGAATGTCGCAGTAGTCAAAATGTGGCATCACCAATGTTTGTATGAGAATTCTTTTTAATTGAAAGGGTAGAAAATTTTTCAGGCAATTTAATGAATGTAGAATGGAGAAGACTGTCTTACATTAGACATTCCACTTGAGGCCCTCATCCATGTACACACCCAGATATTTAACAGAAGGACTGAATGGGATTATAGATTCATTTAATTTTACAAAATTTATAATAGCGAATTTTAAAATGTGTAAGAGTCGTTGTTGCCCGATTAGAATTGCCTGCAACTTATTTGGATTTAAAGTTAAGTCGAATTTTGTAGACCATGCTGATATGAAGTTAAAGTCACTGTTCAATTGGTCTATTGTGTCATTTAGAGTTTCGAGTCGCATATGTGCATATGTAATGGCATCATCAGCATAGAGTATGTATTTACTATGTTTTAGAGTCTCAGATATTTATTTATGTAGACTGCAAATAGAAGAGGCCCCTATACAGATCCTTGGGTTGCTCCTGCAATTACTGCTCACCATGTTGAATATTGGTTATTAAAAATTACACACTGCCTGCGGTCATGAAGATAGGAGGAGAACTAGTTAATCATGTCAGAGAGTGCAAGGCTCTGAGTTTGCAGACAAGCAAGTCTATGTTCACGGAACCGAATGCATTTGTAAAATCTAGAAGTGTCAACACTGTTATCTTACTATTGTCCATTGCTTCACGGATGTCTTCAGTTACTTTGACAATGGCAGTAGTAGTACTATGTTTTGCACGGAAGCCAGTTGATAAGGATACAGAAGATTGTTCTCGTTCAGATAATCAGAAAGTTGCTTGTGAATGATTTGTTCCAGTGCCTTTGATAGGGCAGGTAAAGTGATGATAGAACGGTGATCGCGAGGTACTGATGGGGTTTTAACTTTAGGAATGGGATGTACATACACTTTTTTTCAAATATTGGGGAAAGTTGCAGTCATAACAGAGGTGGTAAAAATGTGTGTTAGTGTAGGTAATATTATATGCAAGATTTTGTTTACTAGAATAATGCTAATGCTATCTACACCCAGTTGCTTTGGATTTAATCTGTCTCGGTGCTGAAAAGACGTCTTCAGGAGTAATACAGTATATGTGAAATGGAATTTTTCTCTAGTTGAACTTATGTAATTTTCCAGTTCACTTATTGTATTCTGTGTTGTAGTTGAGTCATTAGATGTAGAAGTTACAGATACGAAGTGGTCATTCAGTCGGTCTAGAGAGCTAGAAATTGTTTCTACCTGCTCTTTTGTATTTCCTAGTCCCATTGTTCTGAGATTTTGCCACATGATGGCTGATGTAGCGCTTGGGAAGATGATATTACATGTATACTGCAGTTTTGCATTTCTGATTGTCTGGGTTGTCTTGTTGTGTAAACATTAATAGGTTCTGAAGTTTGTGTCACATTTATTGCGTAATTATGTTCTATATGCCTGATCTCGAGCTGTCATTAAGTCCCGAATGGTAGTTGTAAGCCATGGAGCAGGTTGTCTCTCTTTGTGTTTCATCTTTACAGGAGCATGTTTGTCATAAATTTGGAGAATTAAATTATTAAGTTTGTCAATCTTGTCATTAACTGTGCGTGCGTGCCATATTGTGTTCCATTGTAGCATGTCTTCTAGTAAAGCTGTCTAGTTAATACGTTTCAGGTCTCTGTATGATATTTTTCTACGTGGAGGTTTAGGACATTTTAATGAGTATACAATATAAATAATATCATGACCAGAAATACCAGGTGCAGGTAGTTGTCCATGTGTCAGTAAGTTGGCAACATTTTTTGTAATAATTAGATCTAGTAATGTGTCTGATATTGGAGTGTGATGAGTAGGATTTAAAGGTAGAATGGATACATCAAAGGACCGGAATGTTTCACAGAGTTTGTTTGACTGTCAGATATAGCTAGCAGACTATTAAATCGCCCATGACTACTTCGTGTTCATAATGTGACAAGAGACTTACTAGAGGGTTTTCGAGATCTTTTAAAAATCTAATTGTAGGGGCTTTATAAACAACACAGAGAAGACATTTATGAAAGAATGCAGAAATTTCAGTAAACAAGATTTCAGGATGGGCTGAATATTCATTAGATGAGTGATGAATAATTTTAGGTTGTAGATCAGATCATACATAAGCTCCAATTCCTCCATCACCTTTCATCTTGCGATCATTGTGGATAAGAGTGTAGGTGGGTAATTGGACCAAGGATGACAGCAAGGAAGGCTTCAACCAAGTTTCTGTCAGAAGCACCACATGAAAAGACAGCTGAGAGAAAACAGAATTATTTTATGAAAATGAGACAAAAGACTGTACGTTTACATGGGCTACTTGAAGGACAGGTTTGTTATTGTGTGGAGAAAGAGCGGATTTCAAGAGGTCAGACATTGCCCTCAGGAACTGTCAACGAGCCAGGTACACAGTGTACATCAATAGTACCAACTTGAAAAAACTCGTGTCTAAGTAGATTGCTGTTATTACATATTACACAACTAAGAACTGAACGTAACTAAAGTAGTTAGTGACTCGTAGATTTTTTTTAACATACCTATAATATTGATAATATTAATAGGTTTTAATTACTTACTACCATATATTTTTCATTTTTTAATAAAATAAATTGAATAGTAGGCCATTATGACAATGGTTAGTTCTGTTCATTGTCATTCTTGAAGATTTTTAAATATTTTAATGCATCCTCTTCACATTGTTACGGAAGCAAGGATTATGACAAATTCGTCACATAACTTTTAGTTTTGGTTCGGTGGCCTTCCTAAAGCTTACAATAAAAATTATTATTTTTAGCATTACATACTAAAAACAAATTCAAAGGATTGTTACACGTTTTTTTTTTTTCTGTATTAGTACTGATATTTTACTCACTATTTCCAGAATCTTGGAGTCCAAGACATTACTGTTTCCCTCATTATATAGTTTTTATAATTGTTATTTTTATTTCTTTATTCCGAAATTAAGAACTTGTTCAGTTGATATTTTTACTTTACAGCAGTGGTTCCCAAAATTTTTCGAAGACGCAGCCCACTTTTGGGCGAGATTTCCGTTCGAGGACCCCTCCCCCCACCTTCTGTACCAGTCCTTGACTTCGTTCAAAAAATACAAATCCTTGTAAAATCGCACAAAACTTTTAATTTTTCTCAAAACCACCTGAAGTATGATTGTAAACAACAGCTTTTTGAGTATTTTTCGGAAACTCAATACAATTACAACAGTCACATTTTGATACTGAATCCAATGTGTTCAACTGACTGAAATTCCAAAATATATTGAGAAAAAGTCATTGAAATATGGACTTGATTATGGAATGTTGAAACTAGAGTTGTTTTTTTTTTTTTCGGAGAGCATAAACCAATTTTGTATCACGAGAATATCACGACCTTGAAAAAGAAGCTCTTAAATTATATATTTTATCTCCGGAACATTTTACATTGAGATCAGCCATCATTGTTAGTGAAAAAGAGTGGGGCTGTAGTAGATGCTTTTACAGCTTATGTAGGTACCTCTTGATTATTTATTAACTCAATCTAAAGGATTGAGGATTATATACTGTCTATTATATAAGGATTATATGATTTAAGGCAATTGAAGGCAAAGGATATGAACCTATCACTCATCTTCGAGATAATAATGGCACCATAATAACGAACAACCAAAAAAAAGCTGAACTTCTAAATTCATATTATGCCCAAAAATCAAGTAATGTTTCTACTTGGCCGAAATATCTGACAAAAGAAGAGCAATATTTTACATGTAATTACGAACTTATTTTCCATCATAATAATATTGCTGACCCTCCAATCACTATCGATGGCCCTCTCAGACTTACACAATTCTGCTACGGGTGAAGATGAAATCCACAATAGTATGCTAATAAATACTTCACTTGGCTTCAGAGAAGAAATCCCTAAATTATTTAATGACATTTGGAAAACAGGATTTTATCCTAAAAATTGGTAAAATGCGATAATAATTACAATCCTGAAACCTCGTAAAGATAAATTGGACCCTAAAGCATACCCACCAATCTCAATAACTTCTTGTCTTTCGAAATTATTGAACATTTCAAACTACTTAGTCAATTTCAATTTGGTTTTAGACCATCAAGTGGTACAACCGAAGCATTATTATATATGACTCAATATATATATTCTGGATTCATTAATGGCAAAACTATTATAGCCGTTATGATAGACTTTGAAAGTGCTTTTGACACTGTTCCTCATAAATTCATACAATTGCAATGCATGAAAATTGGACTGAAAGGCAGAATACTAAAATTCTTACATTTTTTTCCTTACGTAAGGAACAATCCAAACTTCAGTAAACAATCATTTATCGTCTTCTGAAAGGATCACCAGTGGTATACTGCAAGGATCTGTACTTAGTCCAACCCTCTTCAATATCATGTTACATAGCCTACCTGATGTTATTCCTTCTGACGTCAAAATATGTATTTATGCTGATGATGTTTTAATATGGGCTACCAATAAAGACCCAGACAGAGCATTAAAATCTATTCAAATAGCCATAAATAATATAAACACTTGGGCATGTAAATGGAAATTATCTATATCGCACTCAAAAACCGAATACACTGTATTTACAAGAAGATATAGTCTGAAAAACTATAAACCTCCCATTTTCATCAACAATCTGCAAATACCATATAATTCAACTCCAAAAGTTCTCGGCATTATTTTTTATGAAAAGCTCCTATGGCACGCACATATCAATCATATTATTACACGATGTGTGGCTAGACTTAATCTTTTAAAAATTGTTGCAAACAAAAAATGGGGATCTGATATCATAACAATGAGATCGTTTTATATAGCTTATATAGGATCCAAATTATTATATGGATGTGAAGTTTGGGGTGGTACATCAAAGACACACCTGAAGAAAACTACTACATTCCAAAACGCTGCATTAAAACTGTGTTTGGGAGTGCCTAAAACTACCTCAACATGTGCAATAGAAACTGAATGTAATGTCCAACCTGTTTAGTTATATATACGTGAGAAAATTCTTAAATTCACCTTAAGCTTCAGTCTTCGTCAAGATGATGTTTGTTTTTTTCAAATAACAGATCACAACTTAGCAAGTTTTGTAATATACAAATGGAAGATGTTCCTTTAAATGTAATTTGTTTAACGATGGAACAAAATTTAGTTGTCAATGAAACTCCACCATGGATGTGGAAAAGGCCAAAGTGTTATATTAATATCCCTGGCAATTATACTAAGAATGATGCACCACATGTTTTAAAATCTAGTGCCATGGAACTAATCTGTAACAAATATGAAAATTTTCTTCATATCTATACTGATGGGTCACGGAATCCTGATGATGGACTTTCAGGTGCAGGGTATTATATCCCAAAATATAACGAGAAATATTATATATCATGTTCATCTCCCTCTAGTCTCGAAACAGAACTGGCCATAGAGGCAGCTCTTTTACATGTCTCTACCTTATCTGATATACTTGTATGCATTTTCAGTGACTCGATGGGAGCTATTCTAAATATCATGAAATATACTCCAAGTTCCTATGCACAAATTATAATCTCTATACAAAAACAAAATATTAAATAAACTAAATCTTCAAAAAGAAATAGTATTCCAATGGATACCTAGTCATTGCGGCATTACTGGAAATGAGATTGTAGATAATATTGCTAAACAGGCAACATCTTTGGGGCCCAAACCTATGCAAACAACTTCTTTAACCTGCGCATATTCTGCAGTTAATTCTCATTTAACAAATTTATGGGTCGAATTATGGCTTTCTTCTGATAAAGGCCAAGTACAAAACATTCAAAAGAAACCTAATGATTTGCAAATGTTCCGCAACATTCCCAGACACATACAAACTTTCTTGGCAAGAGCCAGGACAGGCCATATTGTCACTCAGAATTATCTTCACCGCTTTAATCTTGTTGACTCTAGTAGTTGTTGCTGGTGCAACAATAACAAAGAAGATTTGGAACATATCCTCTTAAACTGCCCTGTCACAAACATCCATAGAACTAATCTAAAATCTGCAATCCCTATAACCTTGGACAATTCTCTCCAGTACATATTGATTACACCTCATCTTCGGAATGTGGCTGCTGAAATATACAACAAGCATCGTGCTTTTTACCCATCATTTGTAAGAAGAGGAAATTCATAGTGAAACATAGTGGAACACGTGTTGTCAGCAAATGGCTGGATACACTACGAAGATGGAAATTTTATATAACATTTGCAACCTCGTAAGGGCGCAAATAGCCATAGTAACTGATATGCCCTATTTAAACCTCACTAACTAACTAACTTTGCAACCTCGTATTTATGCAAAATAAATTTCTCGTCTTTGATTGCCATCTAAACAAAAGTTAGAAATCGCCTTGAACTTGAAAAAGATATCACTATGTGTGTATCGAATGCTTAGTCCAGATTTGAGAGGCTACTTTCTGAAGAAAACAGGCACATTGATCAAATTAATTATTTTTTACTTTGTATTGAAAGATGTTTTTAAATTTTTATGTTCAGCATTGTTTATGTTTCTAAATGCAAAATAAATGTATGTTACTTACTTACTTACTTACTTACAAATGGCTTTTAAGAAACCCGAAGGTTCATTGCCGCCCTCACATAAGCCCACCATCGGTCCCTATCCTGTGCAAGATTAATCCAGTCTCTATCATCATATCCCACCTCCCTCAAATCCATTTTAATATTATCCTCCCATCTACGTCTTGGCCTCCCCAAAGGTCTTTTTCCCTCCGGTCTCCCAACTAACACACTATATGCATTTCTGGATTCGCCCATACATGCTACATGCCCTGCCCATCGCAAACGTCTGGATTTAATGTTCCTAATTATGTTAGGTGAAGAATACAATGCATGCAGTTCTGCGTTGTGTAACTTTCTCCATTCTCCTGTAACTTCATCCCTTTTAGCCCCAAATATTTTCCTAAGCACCTTATTCTCAAACACCCTTAACCTATGTTCCTCTCTCAGAGTTAGAGTCCAAGTTTCACAACCATACAGAACAACCGGTAATATAACTGTTTTATAAATTCTAACTTTCAGATTTTTTGACAGCAGACTGGATGATAAAAGCTTCTCAACCGAATAATAACACGCATTTCCCATGTTTATTCTGCGTTTAATTTCCTCCCGAGTATCATTTATATTTGTTACTGTTGCTCCAAGATATTTGAATTTTTCCACCCCTTCGAAGGATAAATCTCCAGTTTTTATATTTCCATTTCGTACAATATTTTGGTCACGAGACATAATCATATACTTTGGCTTTTCGGGATTTACTTCCAAACCGATCACTTTATTGGTTCAAGTAAAATTTCCGTGTTTTCCCTAATTGTTTGTGGATTTTCTCCTAACATATTCACGTCATCCGCATAGACAAGAAGCTGATGTAACCCGTTCAAAAGATATTTTCTTTATTCTGTACATCATCTTGCGACCCCCCTCAGTTCTTTACACGATCCTGGGGGTCGCGACCCCCATTTTGGGAACCACTGCACTACAGGATCTCCGCAACTTACATGGCCTGTGTCTAATTTGGCATTGCTGCTGTCATTGGTTAATTTACTCTTGGTTTGTGCATAAAAAAAGAATTTGAAATGGCAACCATTTACTACGAAGCATGCTTCACATCTTTGGAATATGTTCGTAAAAACCTGACATGAGATGTTATGAATTTATCTCCTGATATTTTCTTGAATTTCGTATGAGGTATGGGGATTATTTTCATACAGTATGTCTTTAAGCTTTCCACACTGATAAAAAAATCACATGGATTTGTATGGGGGCTCTTAAGGCCACAAACCTCGACTCACTATTTCATTACCAAAGACTTCATGAATCATGGTCATTGAAAAATTTGATTTATATGCTGTTGCGCTGTCCTGCATAAAGTACAAGTTATTTCTTTCTTGCTCTGTCAGTTTAGCAAAAAAATGGGGTCAATATTAACCTTGAATCTTTCTCAGAGTATCATATCATAAAAAAATTTGGTTAATTCTGTGTGCATTGATCAGACATTTTTATAAATGTTTGTTATTTTTATTATTGACTGTATTATTCTTAAGTCGTAGAGAGACTTCGAACATTTGATGCAGATTGTCAACACGATAAATATAATCCCATTTCTCAAGGTCTGAATGTGTTGGTTTGTGCATTGTGTGAATTTTATATGGCTTTGATCAGAAAAGTTTTATTGCATTAGTAGCTGAAGTTTTTCACACTTACATTGAAGCATGTGGTGGATAAAATGTTGAGAAAAGGAAGATTCAAATAAGAGAAGTAATCAGGAATAAAGAAAAAATCTCAGAGATTCTCATCCATTAAGTAACACACATAATGTATACAGGGTGAAAGAGGACCAATGCACCAATATTTAAGAGGTGATTCTACATGTTAAATATAAAAACACTTTTACTACACTTTTCCTTCGATGAAACACTGTTAAGCAGGAAAAAATAATCTGCCTAATATTTGCTGTATTGCGGTAATGGCCCGGGAGAAATGGCTGATTGCTGTACGAGCAGATAGGTAAAAATAATCTGAACAGTTAATTTCTTGAATCTTTTTTTTGCAATTTAAACCATTTAACCATGAATTTAAATTGAATAATCGCGAAAATCGTTAAAATATATCTTGCAATGCAGTGCATCTCGAATGTCATCGACTGAGTACAGCAAAGAGAGAGGAGAAGGTAAGGAATGCAGGCCACACTTGCTAGAGGAGCAGTGATGTTGCCAAATGCTTCATAGAAACATAACAATAAGGACTTCATCATTGTCAGTTTCATTTTGCTGCAGAAGTTACCATACACCCTGTATAAAATGTTAAGTTTATAATGAAAGATATAAAATAGTAGTTTACATTTCATACGGATTCTAGAAAAGTAACCAGGTTTGGACAGTCATTAACATTAAATACAAATATAGACTCAAGACCTCTTTTAAGAAACCCAATTATAATATTGCAAAATAGTTAATATATCTTCACTTAAAAGTCATTGATGCAGATCACAAAGCATTATAAGGCTTCCTTAAAATTAATATCATTATTATATGCTGGTGCAGTGGGCAGATAATCTCAAAATTTAATTTTTCTTGAATTTGAAATTGCCTTTGCCGAAAAAATTTAAACCAAAACTACCTACTTAATCGAACTGACGACGATCTAATCTAATGCATGAAGCATTGCCTTACATTATTTGAAGTAGCTGCTCTTGCAGCCAGAGGGAGGGGAGATGGACTTTAACCTGTCTCGCTGAAAGCTGCGAGCTGAAAAGGACTCCATCATTGCCATATCACAGTGAAGTAGGCTGGATCTTAGCATTACCGCACATGTGCAAGGTAACACTAAAAATAGGAAACCTTGCAGAGCGAAAATTACCCATTCTGTCAAAGATTACAAATTAAAAAGACAGTCATACAAACATACAGTTACACCACCTGTTGCGTCAAATGCCATAATGACTTTCTAGGACTGGTCTCTAGTGTAGCATCAGTTTCATCCAGAGTTAAAATTTGCCTTTGTCTATCCGCTTTTTTTTTTTTATCTAAGACAGACCTGATTGCTTTATATTTTGTCACTAATCTGTATACTCCATCTACTGGTGTGAAATGGTACTCAAATACTTCGTACAAAGAGAACTACATGGCTCTGAATGTTATCATTTTCTAGATTTCCACTTTTGTTGAGAAGGAGAAGTGGACAAAGACCAGACGTATACTGTTGTCACTCTCAATGTGACAGCAGAGTAGTGTGGTATGTACATCAGGCATGTCTAAAGTATGGCAATTTCTCTGAATTTTCGTGATTTATCGGATGACATTGTTGATGATCCAAGTTATGTTGTGACAAACTCAACTGATGTGATGATAGTGTGATTCAGGAATCTCCCGTAAAGTCCAAGAAGCGATCTAAAACTGTGAAAAATGGAAAGTGAAAAAAAAAACTTAACATCAATAGTGGACAAGCATGCATGTCCACCAGTGGAAAATTAGTTTCAAAATGTAACTCTAGGACTGCAAATGCAAAAAGCAATGTACAGAGAAGTTTCCTGTAGTTGTAAAGAAGAGTATTCTTGACAGTTTTAATGACTTAAAAGACAAAAATGTACAAGATACATGCTTGTTAGGTATGATTTCAGTGCTATCTAGTGCAAGGTATGATATGTTATACAGTTCTACTACAGTAAAAGTCCAGTCTAGTATATACAGTCACGAAGCTTGAGTTGTGAGGGTGCTAGGAACAATATTGTGGTACTATTTCGCATTGTCTGAATTGAGGCGATATTAGCGATCCTAGTGGTTAGCAACTACCTATGGATGCATATTTACTACGTATTGAGCTTCGTGACTGTATATACTAGACTGTGGTAAAATCTCAATAAGATGCGCCTGTTTATTACGCTATCCCATGTAATACGCTTTTTTTGTCCTGTCCCTGCACATTCCATATATAATGCCTTTATAAAATATCCCATTTGTTGCGCTCAAGTCCCACATAATACACTATTTTTGTGGAATATTTTCTATATAATTTTCAGCAATGAAACATCTTGGACATTGAACTCAGAGTTGCCATTAACCTGAAAAGTATTGGGATTCGACCCTTTACCTGCGCATTTAAACCTTCATACTTCATACCTTAGTATACCCCACCCTCTTGTTATGCTCTCTTATTCAACTCCTTATCTGCGTGGTTAAAGCTTACATACAGTTACAATACTTCACCCTCTTGCTAATCCTCTCTCTCAAACAACATTCCTCACTTGGCCGTAATAAAATTCTGGATATTTTTGCTGGGCAGTTTGTTGTCCTTTTGTGTTTTGAAGTGTCTGTGAATATGATTATAATGAGCGTTAAACAAAAAGCGCTTTCTGTGTCGGAAAAATTGGAAATCTTACGAAAGTACGATGAGAAAAGTACTCTTACTCAGAAACAACTCTCTGATGCATTAGGAATCCAATCATCGACATTAAGAATGATAATAAAAAATCGCAACTTAATCACTACAGCTGCGACGTCGGGAGGATGTAATTGCAGAAACTGAAGTGTAGTAAACATGAGAACTTGGAGAACACGCACATGGCAAACAACTATAAATGATTTTTTTTTCGAAAGAATTAAGTACGTACATATTGTAAATGCCTTTGACATACAGTAGCCTACAGTAATTACATAATGGAGTAATACTGTATTACCTTTCATGAATCATGTATTTCAATAAAGAAAAATGCTAATAGATACTGTATATAAGTCAAAATTTGTATACCCGTCTAATACGCGGTTCCAGTTAATATGCGTTTTACATCCGGTCCCTTGAACAGCATCTCATCGGGGTTTTACTGTATTTGAGTCATCCTGGTGCAGTCGGTAGAGTGCTGGCCTTCTGTGCCCGAGGTTGTGGGCTTGATCTGGGCCCAGATCGATGGCATTTAAGTGTGCTTAAATGTGATAGACTCATGTCAGTAGATTTACTGGAATGTAAGGCTGGGTGCACACAGAATCAGACGCGGCGCGACGCGGCATTTTGTCTCATGGTACTTGTCTCCCATTGATTTCTTATGATGCGATGCACACAGAATCAGACGCGGCACGACGGTCGCGAGCAGACACAAGGTGACACGAAGAGACAACATCGAATGACTGCTAGAAGTTCGTCGTGAGGAGACTGTCTGATAGCTGCAGTGTACTGCGCATGCGTTAGTAGTGGCTATGATTGCACGTTTTCATTATCTACAAAAAATACTATTGTTGTGTAGTGCACATTATTCATAATGGAGCTCGATGCGGATAAATTAGTTGATTTAGTACAGGAAAGATACATTCTGTACAGTCCTTGAAACAATATCACAAGAATAATGTGGTTTCTGAAAATATGTGAAAAATTGCAAATGAGATGAAAGCACCAGGTGAATAATAATTTATAATAATAACACTGCGTAACAAATTTTAACATTTTTTTGCGCTAGGCATGTGATATATGTTTTCTATATAATTTGGGCCTCCTGAATACGAATATGACAATAAAAACAGTTGTTGGTTACGGTTTTTGAGAAATTTTGGAATTTATATCTATTCAAAATATTGTTTTATATAATGACATTAAGGCTAAATATTCACTGTTCAGAAGATTACAGCTTTCTTTTTCTGCATTTTCTTTTACACTGGGCATCAGATACATCATAAGCTAAAGTCCAACAATAGTCTGCTAGCATATTGGTACTCCATTGTCCTTGGTATCTTTTTTCCATAGTTGAAATTTCTTGATGGAAGCGCTCATCATGCTCATCACTAAAATCGCACAATTCTCGGGAAAAAAAAGTCAAGATGTGAGTGAAGGAAGTGAATTTTCAGGGAAATTTTACAACCCCTAGTTTAATACGCCAACAGTAAATTTTTCACTAGGTCTTCATAGTTCTCACTTCGACAGTTATCCAGAAAATTAATTCAACCTCCTTGAATGCTATCCAGACGGCTGTCTTTTTTCCTTCCAGCAAAGATTCGAAGTGATTGTCCTTCATTATTTCTCTAATTTGTGGTCCATTGAGAACTCCCTCTTTTATTTTTGAAGCACTAATAGCAGGAAATGTTAAGGAATGCGCGCTGGTCCGAGTCCTCATGGGGGAAGAAATTTTCTCATGAAATTTTGGCCAGTGTATGGGACCGGTGCCCACCCAGCATCGTGATGCACTTGGGGAGCTATGATAGGTAGCGAAAGCTAGTTGCGAAAGCCAGATATAACGACTGGGGGGATCATCGTGCTAACCACACGATACCTCCATTCTAGTTGGATGATCGTCCACCTCTCTTTTGGCATGTGGACGTGAGGCCAGCAGCCGGCTGGTCGGTCTGAGCTCTTCACAGAGTGTAGCGCCACGGATTATTAATAGCAGTAAATTTTGCCTGGATATTTTTAAATGCTTCAGTTTTATAATTTATCCCTTTAACAAAATTCTTCATTAACCCTAACTTATTGTGTAAAAGGGGTAAAATTACTTCACTTTGAGGTACAAGGGGTTGATGTATAATATTTTTCTTCCTTGGCTCTAGTGATTGTCGTTTTATTTTATAATGCTTATCTCGAGCGCCAGTCCACACCTGTGGAGTAACGGTCAGCGCTTCTGCCGTGAAACCAGATGGCCCGGGTTCGAATCCCGATCGGGCAAGTTACCTGGTTGAGGTTTTTTCCGGGGTTTTCCCTCAACCCAATACGAGCAAATGCTGGGTAACTTTCGGTGCTGGACCCCGGACACATTTCACCGGCATTATCACCTTCATTTCATTCAGACGCTAAATAACCTTGATGTTGAAAAGCGTCGTAAAATAACCCAATAAAATAAAAATAAAATATCTCGAGCGCGACTGTCCAATTCGTACAGAAAGCAGCAAAATTTTGTGTAGCCTAATTGCATTCCAAAAAGCAATGCTGCAACCTTCAAATCCGCACATATAAACCATTCGTACTTTGAATATTATCATTAAAGCACACTTTAAAGAAATACACGTCTTACACAGAATAGTAACACCACAGAAATATCCTGGTAAACTGAAGCGTTTTCATACGGCGAACCTGTTTCTTCCCCTCCAAATGGAACCGAAAAGGGCAATAAAACAATTTCCGCTTCTAGAAGTGGTTTTGACATGGTGATATATTGCAAAATATAAACTACAGTAATGTAATTAAAGCTCACCGTGAAAGAAATGCACATCTCAAGTAAAATCAGGTAAACTCAGTGAATTTATACCGCGAACCTGTTTCACTCCCTCGAAATAGACTCGTAGAAGGGCAATAAAATAATTTCCCTTTCTAAAAGTGCTTCTAACATGGTGCCCTACTTATACTAATATTGTTTTCACATAATGGGTCTTTACATTTGTAAAACAAAATAGTTACACACGAAATACAGTGATTTTTTAAACAAACTGCATAGAAAATTAATTATATTGTGCATCTCGAAAACCCGAAGTGATGGAACATTTTGCTTGTTATTTATTAATTCAGGAGGTCGAAATTAGTAAGAATTTGTTAGTTTTATGTCTGGCGCAAAATGACTGTTGACCAGTGTAATTTGTAGTAAGCCTAATTCTCTGCTCTCATTATTGATTTAATATATTATTTTTCTTTATTGTGAGTCGTGAAGTAGTCATAAACATAAAAAATTACGTTGGTGCAGTACATTTTAATTTTAAGACTCTTCCAGTCATATAGACTTTTAGGAGTTTGCGTCCTTAGGAAATAATAAGCAAATACAATAGAATTTTTCATATAGACAGTCCTCTTTCATTGACGCCATTTTCTAGCCTAGGCCAGTTTTCCAAACCCACACAGCGAACAAATCAGTTGTCGCGAGCAGACAGTTTTAAGCTGTCGCGAGGCATTGTAAAGCAAAACGTAGCGTCGCGTCGCGCCGTGCCATGTCGTGTTGCGTCTGATTCTGTGTGCACCCGGCCTAAAAGAACTCCTGCGGGACAAAATTCCGCCACATTGGCGATGCTGATATAACCTCGCCAGTTACAAGCGTCGTTAAATAAAACATAATTTACCATTTTTTCTACTATTTGAGTTGTAGAATATGTAAAATGTTTGTACATTCAGGTGAAAATATTGCAGTGTCTGAGATACAACATTCTTGTATCTGATAGTTGCTATGAAGAAAAGAGTGCACGTGGATGAAATTAATTTGGATTTAGCTGGAAATCTGTACGAATAGTCATTACCAAGAAATCAGAAAAAAATTGAGTGATATTTTGAAGCTTGAGAAATTCATTCCTCCAGTGTATAAAACTGTGGTATAATCATATTCGTGAGTAGGCGTAGATATTAATAAAAAGAACAGAGATGGACTCAGAGTCAAAATACTAGCATATAAATATAATATGTTTCCTATTCTTTTAACTAACTGCAGACATTATTATTTTGGCGAATAGTATTTACATTTACATACACATTTTGTCTTGTAATAATTTGAATTCTTTCTTTGAGTATGAGAATTGGATAAGTAAAATTATTCATGTAGCTAGTGTTTAAGTTCACATTTTTATAATTTTGTATTGAAAGAAATTCAGAATTTTTATTGAGATTAAGAACTGGGTAACTCCATCGTCATTTTTTATTAATTGTTCATTGGAGATTCAATTAATATTTACTTTAATGGTATAAAATGTAAAAGATGTCCGAAACTTTTCAGTGACTATTAAAACATTTATTGAATGTTGAAAAAAAAATGATGAAAATAGTTTTTCTCGATTATCTCAAAACTATTGTCTTGGTCTTTATCCACTTATCATTCTCAGGTTTTCAATTGTTTGTATGCATCTGAAGTTTGACTAGTGTAATATATAGCTAGTTGGCGATGTATGCAATGGAGGGCGAAAGAAACTGGCCACTCTATCCCATTCTCTCCTGGCCTAGTTGCCTCATAAGTGGTGCCTTGTTGGTGTCACTTGTGAGGTTCGGACAGTTGACTAAACAACAACTATGAGTATTTCTGTGTTATTATACATACTCTGAATTACTTGTACCAGATTGATAGGGTAGCTCTTATACACAATTTTCCATAATTTATCACGTTTTACCCTATCAAAAGCTTCTTCGCAGTCAACAAACATCATATATGTTGGTAGATTGAATTCCCTTCTTTTTTTAATAATCTTCTGTGCAACATATACACAGTCGGAGCATGAACATTCTTTTCGGAAACCATATTGTTCTTCTCGTAGTTTATGTTCACTTATTGTATTTAATCTTCTGCAAATTATTTTAGCATATATTTTGTAAGCTCTGTTAAGTATACTTATACCTCTATAATTATTACAGTTCCATCGATCTCCTTTCTTAAAAATTGGAGTCACTATGGCTTCTTTCCCTTCATCGGATATTTAGAATGTTGTCCAACATAAATTTATTATGTGTAGGAGTCTATATTTTATTTCCACTGGTGCATATTTCAAGATTTCCATATTTAGCCCGTCATTTGCTGGGGTTTTGTTACTGTGGAAGGGATTTAATATTGATTCCATTTCCTCATATTCTATTAAATTTATATCTATTGTAGGTATATTGGTTCCAATTTGTATTTCTATTTCTTCCTCTAAAGTGGCACTTGTCCACAAGCTTTTGAAATATTTAAGCCATTCATCTGTTTTGATGTTATTAAATACAATTTAGTCTCTATCATCTTTATTTAGATATTTCAGTACCTTATAAGCCATAGTCTGGGTGCCATGTACATCATTTTCAATGTTATTAATATATAGTTTCTAAGTTCCTCAATGTAATTTTCAGACTTCTCTTTTTGTGATTGCACATTTAAGTTTGTAATTTAGTCTGTCCTCATCAGATTTAGTTTGTATATATTTCAGGTAGGCTTTCTTTTTCTCGTCTATAATAATGCATATCTGTTCATTCCATATTTTGATACCTCTTCACCTTTCATTTTTATTTCTTTTTCCTAAGACTTCATTAGCCACCTTTTCAGTTATGCATTTTAGAGCTTTCCACTCTTGGTTTATATTTAAACTTAATGCTCCTTAGTATGTGTATAATTTATAGATTCCGTATACCGTCTTGGCGTAGTAGATTAACTTTATAGAAGCTCTTGGGTATCCTAGGGATATTTTCTTTAATTTTTGTCATCTTGGTGGAATTCTTAGCTTGGGCATTACTAAGTAATGATCTGATTGGACATCTGCTCCTCTATAAGCTCAATAATAAATGGGGCCAATATTTTACTTATAAATATATATTCAATCAATGATTTGGAACCTCTTGCTGCCCACATAAATTTATAGATATTCTTGTGTTTAAAGAAGGTATTTGTTACTTTTATTTCGTTAAATGTGGCATAGTTTCTTAGCGTCTTACCATTTTCATTAAGTGTTTTCTCCTCATATATACCTATAATATTGTCTATAGATTCTTTGCCTATTGGGGCATTAAAATCTCCGGTCAGTGCTATATAATCAGCCTTATTAACTTTATTTAGGTGTTTTTGCATAGTTTCATAAAATTCTATGTTTGCTTCTTTCTTCCCTTCTTCTGGGGCATATATATATATATATATATATATATATATATATATACTGAATATTGTAACATATTCTCTTGAAATCCTTATCCTAATAAACATTATATGCTCATTTATGAAATTGTAGCTGTGGATTTTTTTATTTCAGTTTTTTCTTTACCAAAATAGCGACTTCTACAGATGCTTTTTGTGATTTTTGTACACCTGAATAGAAAAGAATATAATTCTCCAATTCAGTGGTCCTTTTAGTTTCTTTTTAGTTTCGCTTAAAGCTATAATATCTACATCTAGTTTTTTGAGTTCGGTGTTTAATTCTAACTCTCTGTGTGCTAGGCTCCTAACATTCCATGTTGCAAGTTTCATTATGTTATACCATTTGCTTTTGTCCTTTGTTGTGTGCCTGGTCGTTGTTGTTGAATCTATCCGGGTATTCCTTTGAAGATTATCTTCAAAATGAGGTTTCCCTGGCCGCATTGCGGGCGTTGTGTGGTAGGAACAGTGATAGGGCTGCTATTTTAAAGCTCCTGTCCGAGCTTCCCTGTGTACTAACCCCTACAGGGAGGGCTGCTCCTTCTGCTCTTAAAGCTGTTCCGTCCGCCTTGTTGACTGTTGGAGTCTTGGCATGTTTCCCTTTGCAGGAGGATCTGATATACCCCAGGTCACTGGGTCCCCAACAGAACTTAGTCGCCAATTTATGGTGCCCACTCCCGTGACTTGGACACGCCTGTTGAGAATTGTCCAATTGATATCAGTTACAGCATTTTCCTACCCTGATATCCTTGGACCGGGTTAGTAATCATGTTTGATTCCATGCTTAGAGGCTGAAATATGATTAGTGCTAATATTGTATAACTTTGGAGATAAAGGAGAACCCTGAAAGACACCATGGTTAATTGTAGTTGGTTCGATCTTTGAAATGTTTCAATCTGTGTTATGTTTTTTTCTTGAAGATTCATGATTAGTTCCGTTAATTTATTTGGCACACCAATAGACTCTAAAGTTCTTCTGAGATGTTTATGTTCTACATTGTCAAATGCTTTCCGGATATCTAGAAAAACCATACAGACAGAATCCTTTCTCTATTTTGCAGACTTAAGAATATTGTCTAAGAGAGATGTATTGACGTACATCCCAGGAGAATTTACAAAACCTGTCTGGTGCTCATTAAATGTAACGTAGTGATGAAGACATTTGTTAAGTGCTCTCTCAATTTTCGGATAACTGAGCAAATTGTTATTGGGAGCCAATTAATTAGTAAATTTTTATCACCACTCTTGTGAATTAGAATATTGTTCATGCTTTTGTAAAGATTGAGGGTACTCGCCCAAAAACAAGCATTCTTGTTGCAATTATTGATATTATGTCTGAGGCTATGTTATTTTTAATTGCTCTTCGTTGGTGAAAAGAAATATGTTCAGTCGGGGACAGGTGGTGGGCCAAGCAAATCCTCACTGATTACAGCTCAAGACTGGAAGGTGAAAGATTTACTGAGGTCAGAAGTGAATAGCAACAAATCAAAATATGATTCAGATGTAGCAGACAACATGACTAACCAGTGATGCAAGTATTGTGGCGTGTAATGATTTGTTCTCAGAATGTTTGTATTGTATCATAGGCCTATGGGCATTGTAGAATTTACTGAAAAGGAAAATAGGAGTCAAGAAGAAACAGTGAATTTTGGTGTAATGCTATCAGACCGATCTGCAGTCATAAATCACAACAGTGCAGTATTATCAACTATCCAGCAACTCTATCAGACCGAGGTTCAATTATTCCCTTTATATCCATATACCTCAAGTGGGTTGACAAGATGTCAGAGACCCAGCATTGAGTGCACAACAGGTTCTGTATGATTTAAATTTGTGGTTTTCTGTTAATGAACAGTGATGTGTCCAACCCCAGAACAATTTTTCCCTTGAAATTATTCAAGTCAGCTTTACAGGGAGCTATATGTGAAAGCCATTTTTGTATAATATACATCACTGTTTGTTAACAGAAAACCACAAATTTTAATCACACCAAACTTGGTGTGCACTCAATGCTGGGTCTCTGACGTCTTGTCAACCCACTTGAGGTATGTGAATATAAAGAGAATAATTGAGCCTGAGTCTGGTAGAGTTCCTGGGTAGCTCAGTTGGTAGAGCATTGGCACACTCAGCCAAAAGTCCCAGGTTCGATGCCCGGCCCCGGAACAATTTTTCCCTTGAAATGATTATATTTCAAAACTGCATCTGTCTTCTGACACCTATAGCTTATATTCCTTTTCCGGTTTGTTCATCATTGTTCCTTTAATGAATCAGTCCCTGAACAGTTGTTGCATTCATTTAAATGACATTATTTTTGCTAGGAATAGTTTATAATCACTCAGATTTGATCCATCAGTATCTTTTCACTTTGCTCCACTTATTATTAATTTAATATTCTGATGAATGGTGCACACACGAATGTGTTCCACTTGGACCTGCACCACACAATTTTTAGGGCGTAGTTTTGCAAATTTAGAGAACCCAATTTTTTGGAAAACGTATTATGTGTCTTTCACATGTTAAATTTTATTATAATATATTGTAATATAGTATAAATATTGTAATACAATTTAACAGTGAAAAACACATTTATAATACGTTTTCCGAAGTGATATTGTGTTAAAAGTTGTGTAATCAAGATGTATAATGAAGCCAATTTTTTGTTTTTGTTTAACTGTTCTATGTTTCTTTCAGGATATTCAGAATCAATCTCTTCTGGACATGGTCACGAATGTTATGCTCTGTTTTCAAATATACAAAATCTTTTTTTTTTTTTTACCCACTTGACTCTGCTTGTCTTATCACTATTATAAAAACAGTGGACTTTTTCTGTGACTGAATCATTAAATTTTCCTGGCTTTGAATCAGGTTACTAAATTCCGTTTCATTTTCTCTTCTAGCCATTGTTTATCACGAATTAATTTTAAATTTTTTATATAACCAACTCATAGGAAGAAGAGTCAAAATTCGAAATTCTTCACTCGTGCTTTGTATCTTTTCAGACTTCTTCAAATTGTGGAATAATTTGTGAATCGGTATCATTATCTTCATTTTCAAAACTTATGTTATTTGCTACTTTTGCAGCTAAATTCTTTTTCATTTTTTCAAGTTCTTTTTGCGTAGGATGCAGGACAACACACTTGCTTCTTTACAACTAATGATTTCTCAATATATGAAAAGAGCTTTATTTAAATATCCAATAGACAAGTTACAATCAATTAACTCTTCATCTGCTGAAGCAGCTACCTCACACTCATTTCCATGGTTATCTTTTACTTTTCTTTGCTAGTTCTTTTGTACAACTATCTCAGATTTCCATGCTTGGTTTAATAAATGTATTTACTTCAAGCATCCAATTTTGCACTGGCTTTAATTTTTTTATATAGTTTTATTACTGCCTTTCTCAAAGGATGAAAACAGCATATATTAGAAGACATACCCTCTTGTTCTGCCATGGCTTATTGTAGAATTTAGTAATTATAGTTCACACAGTCTAAACATCACAATATGTACAAAAAAGTTAAATGGCAAATATAAGTCATGACTTCATATTTAAATATTCTTGCCATTAGACTACTGGTAGTTGAAATTGTCACAGTCTCTCACAAGAGCTGAAATCAGATTGTGGTTCAGCACCAATGTGACCTGTTATTGCAGGTTCAGATATGTTCAGACATACCCAAGCATGCAAGGCAACAATGCAGGACCCACTCAATCAATGTCAGAATCCTGTTTTAAGTCCCGGTTCACACGAGCGGAATGTCTGTGGAATGGCAGCTGCACCATTTTCTATGGCACACTAATTTAAATGTAGCAGTTCACACAGGACGTACAGTCTGCGGCAGCGGAATGTCTCCGCATGCAAGCCGCATTGCCCATAGCAGAACGGACGCCGCACGGGGGCCGCAAGTTCGCTATGGGATATTGAATTATATTGTATCCATCACACTAGCGGATGCGGCAGTTTGGCGACAAGTGTCCAGACGACATATCTTGGCTTTTACGAGAGCAGGACTCGGTACTTTAGGCATGCTTTGGCCCTTTGTGTGTCTATAGGCCTATATGCGACGATTATCCAAATCTGACAGGTGACCTGAGTGACATTCGTGAATCTGATGCTGACAGGTGGGCCATCCTGCATCAGTCCCTAATAGAGCTAGGTCCCATTTCACGGAAATCCGTAAGCCCTTGTACTATTGCAGATGATAGGTGAGGCGAAAGTGGAGTGTGTTGGTGGAATGATGGAGGGAAACGAGAGTACCCCGAGAAAAACCCTCTGTAACGTCTGCTTGAGTCACAGTCGACGTATCACACGTGTATTGTAGTACTGGCTGTTGCGATTTTTTTTTTAACTTGTAGTGGTGCATTGCACATTGTGATTGTATTCAATGAGTGATATGGATGTAGAGAAAGTTGACGTTGAGGTGATCGAGAATGAGAAAAGGCTATATATTTAGGACATTCAAAATGAAGAGTACGAGGACAGAAACAAAAAATATTCAGCATGCTATGAAATTTGTTGTGTACTGCTTCTCACTTTCATGGAACATTCTGATGCAGAAAGGAAATGTGTTAATAAATAGTCCTTGTCAAATATTTCTCGCATAAGCCTATACAATAATACATAAATTATTTTAATGTATGACATTTATCTTTTACTTCATTAATTTCTCTATGTACTTTTTAATGAAAAGTGATAACACTCGTAACATTTCAGTTTCTGAAAATAAAACAAAACGGTACAGTAACCTTAACACATTTCATTCCAGTAAACTCTATTTATTATTGATAATTCCTTCTAATCCCCTTCTACTAAAGTACCGGTAATATATGTACAGTAATATATTTTCTCCAAAGTGAATACGAAATTAAATACACTTATTACTTATTCATTTCAACAATTAAATGTGTACAACTATTGACATTAATTTGCCATAAATGTTATAGAAAGCATTCTATTGGAGGTATAGCCAGTCTTACGTTAATATATTCTTTCTGAAGACATTTTTCAGAGTATGATACAATAAAATTCATCGAAGCTGGGAAATGCCATTTTGAAGTTAATTAAAATAAACTGATTCCTCCTTGCGCAACTAGTTAAACAACACATGAAAAGTTCCTTGTAATAAAGGACTGTTGACTATTGGATGTACTCAATGTCTTCATCTTTACTTTTCTTATCAATAATTGCATTTCGAAGTACACTAGTACTGCACGGTGATTAGCATCTATGGCGACTGTCCACCTCAAATCCTTCCGTCCGTCTTTTATCCTCTCGTGTGGCCTCAGAATGGTGCGGCCGCCGCACAACTACCGTTCTGCAGACATTCCGCTCGTGTGAACCGGGCTTAGCTCGATAAAACGAAAACTAGATAGGAGAAAAACAGAAAATTTCGGATTTGAGACTCTCTCTCTTATGGTATTAAATGTGTGCAAAGAATCAAATTAAAAAGAAGCAGTAAAGGTTATTTGCATTTGATCACTTGGAATGGAATAGACCAAATGTGTTTGCTGACCAAATTCAGTTGATGTGGATGGTGCATTTAGTAGTGATATCTTGCTTGTCGATATATCAAAGAGAATATTATTCTCAGTTGCGAGCACTAGAGCAACAGATATCTTCTACCTATGAAAATGTTGGAATTAAAGTGTAGGCCTACATAAGAAGTTATTATTTATTTTATTTATTTATGTAAACGATAACAGCTCCCTGTATTAACAGGCTGCCACAAAGACAGAGCATATTGTGCAATAGGTAGTTGGAAGTATAAATAATATACAAATGTTTAAGTTGAAGGGAGTCTTACAACAACGACAAGAAATGACTGAATAAATAAGTAGGTACTAATTAATTAGTTGATCATTGTTGACCGTAGAGATGGTTGCGGAATATAAATATTGATCCTCTGAGAGCTGCAAGAACGATGTCATCAATTGCCTTCCTCTGTAGGCCGAAACGTTGCCAGGTCTGGAAGAAGAAACCGGGAATAGTTCCGCGCGCTCCAACCATAAGGCCTATTACTTCAATTTGTTGTAGACCATATTTGTCCATGAAATATGGAACGGTACGTACATAGATGTCGTTTTTTCCCTATTTACATCTTCAGGTTGGCTCTTTTGTTTTTCAAATCTAACGGTGGGATCGATGATGTAGCCATTGTTGTTATTTGGCGGGATGGCAATCATGTCTATTCTTCTTGTACTGCCATTATCTGCCAGTCCGTGAACTTCTTCGAACACTTGAAAATTTATTGATCTAAATTGTTTGGCGATCATCGAACGAATTCTATGGTGTCGTGAGTTACGGAATACTTCTCTGTGCGGACAAGAGCCCAGGACATGTGCAAGTGTTTCTGGCTCTCTGTGGCATCGCCGACAGAGGTTGTTATCCCGAGTCCTGCCCGGAAGGGAACATACGGAAGACACGTGTGCAGTCATTTTAATAGCTTCGCGCCACTCGCTAGAGGTTAGGCCTTCACGATGTCATATCCAGGAATTCGCTGGAGTAAACTCGCTGTATAGCTCTACACCAAGACCTTTTTGAGGTAGCTTAGCCCACGCCTCTAATTCCTTTTCTCGCAGTTTTTTCCTCATACGTCGAGCGTCATACAAACTGGTTCGTGGGTCTTTAATTACGTCGTATGTCTCGGTTAACTGCAAAGATTTGACGCATTCGGTGCTTTCAGTAAAGAGATCTCGAGTGGCTGTGACGTAGGGATTGGCTGATAGTGCGAGGACGCGACAAGTATTGGCGTGCTGAAGATGGGCTTCCCACTCTGCTTTGAAGAGACCAAGACCTTTACACTTCATATCTGAATAAATCATATGGTCTGGCGTGTCCGTTGGGAGCTGTAGAATTTGTTTGAGGGCACTTCTGATAAGTTTATCGCTGTCTTGAAGAAACTTAATTGGGATTTTGTTCGGCTCTGCGGTCTGGAAGGGATAAATCAACGATGTACAAATAGATGTGTTTAAAACCAGAAATTTTTGTTCACAATGCAATAAGGGTGTAGAAGCCAGTAAATCGAGTTATGGGAATCATGAAATTTTGTGGACTCCCAAGCATTCAGGTTAGCACAATAATGCGGGAAAACATAATTGGGAAACTATCACGAAATATTTAGCTACCACTACTACTACTAATGTACGAATCAGCGTTTGTGTACAAATATGTGGTAATTCTCCTGGATAAATTCACTCCAAGAAAACAATTTACACAATCCTTGAAATGAGCTGTATTGATACTTTGAATCACTCTTTGAATAAATATCGTACCTACATCAAACGTGTGAACGAATCCCTTGTTGCCAGAAACCGAAGTCTGTTTCATGAAGAGGTACCGTTTCTCGAAATTTTGGCTTTATTGCAAATTTTCCGTCCTTTTTTAAATAGTAACATTTGGATGTTTGTTGTTTATATTCAATAGGCGTTCTGAAATTGCCCTGATTCGATTCGGTGTAAATCATTAGGCTAAACAAGTCATTGCAGATATAAATTTATTACCAACCGCGACTTTCGAATAATGGCATCTGCCACCGTCGCCATTTATTTATATTTCCGTTTTGTTAACAGCCGAAAATAAGAACGGCAGAACATTTTTTACAAAATCAGCGAAAGCGAATGTTCTCTGTCCATTCGCTGATGATTCGTATTTGCTCTGAACAGAGAACGAATAGCGATGTTCGCACTCGTCGTTCGTTCTCTGAGTGTTTACCGTCGTAAGTAACGGCGTTTACGCACCTTAAGATCAGTTTGCTTTAACACATTTTACTTTCTAATATCTTATGATTATGTCGGGATGACAGCTCATAATTGAGTCATATCTACGCAAAAGAGAACCCGGTAAGAACCACAAATAAATACATATTTTTTTTGTAATATATTTTAATGCGTAGAACTACTGTATTCTCAGATTAGTATATGTATTGATCGCAACCATCACCACCACACGGGGTGTGACAGGAGTGGGGAACGTCTTGCAGCAGGAGATCGATGCTGGGAAGCCTCCCTCCCGCATAGGTTTACTGCAGTAGCGTGTGTATATATTTGTCTCTTGTATGTATTAGAATTTGTTAACGCTTATTTAGAATTTTAAATAATTCAGTTTTACTTTAAATATATACATATCAATTTGTTATAGTGTATATTTAACGAATAAGAATATGTAAGACAGTAGCACTGAATTATATGGTGCGCAAGCAACGAATTTCTCTCAAAACAAAGTAAGCATAGTCTCTTGTGATATCACATAGCTTTCAAGGTACGGCCGCTCTACTCGTGTTACATTATTGAATTTTAAAAAGTTGCGGGTGCATCTCATTCGTATTTTCTTATTGTGAAACTCGAAATGGAGCTGATTTATAACATATTATCTTTGAGTTTAATACTGCATATATAATATATTAACAAAATTTTTTAGGTTTATAATGTAATGCATCTTCCAATTTAAAAATCAAAATTTGTAGGAAAAAGGTACGCTGAAACGGAAGTTATCGATAGTGACGTGTGTCCGGTTTAGTGTCATGAATTTTTAAATGTTCACAAATAAATGGACGTACGTACTTGTCATCTTCAATACCTTCATTGACATAACTAACCGTGCTTGTATGCAGAAAATAGTGTAAGGTATTGTGTTAAGATTACTTTTTTGTTTGTGCCCCAAAGGTAAAGTGTTTCTCCAATTTAAAACTGCGAAATAGTGACCTTGATAAAGGTTAAGTGGCGGTTTTTACTAATCGTCGTGAGTGATAGTTACATGAAGGATACTTTGAATTTTGAGTAGTTCACATCATTGCATCAGTGAAATAGGTTAAAACGTTTTATTGCACGGAAAATAGCTGGTGACATTCGTGGAAAGTATATTTATAACGATTATTTACAAAGATTAGGAAGTCTGAAACTTGTTTTTGATGTGATCATAAACTTCAGAATCTTGGATTCCTTCATGTCAATTTAATTTGCCACCTGTATGGATGGATAACCGAAGATTAATCTAAAAGAGGGTAATTTTCGACTTTAGAAGAAATTTAAGGAATCCCTAATTTAATAATTATGGCGGCGGGCTGTTGGCTAACTATCGTGTAGATCCAGATTTAAGTAACTTGGTATTTTCATCCTAGCCTAGTTACTTTTTTTTTATTTTTATAGCTTTCATTTATATAGGCCTATGCTAATAGTTTTCTTTTTTATGTCTTTGTTATCGGTACGTTAGGACACATTTCTCATCAATACGATACTTCGTTTGTTGCTATAGTACTATATCAATAGATTCGTTAGTAACGTAAGTTGAGTAAACAGCTATGAATGTTGACTTCATATTTTGGAGATTACTGTGTGACAGTTTTTGGTAGGTGGTATTTTACGTTAGGCCTACATATAAAATTTATGCAATGTTACGGTAGACCTGGGCCTGCTTAATGTTATGTAGTCTAATAGTAACGGGTGTCTTTTTATATATATAAAGAGAGAATTGCGCACAAATGTGCATGTCTTTTTATATATCAATTCTCGTAACTCTTTTATTAATTATGGAGGAAAGCCTCTTCATGGATTTTAGTAGTTCTGAGCATGTATAATTATTTTGTATTAAATTCCCATTATTTAACTTAATGAGTCAAGGTAAAGTATCCACATACCGGTATGTACTATAGATTGTTACAGACGGGCTGTGGTTTTACATGTTTTAGATTTTTAAAATTTCATGTAGTTTTGGTCAGTAATTAGCGTAATGTTATTTGTTGTTAGGCGATGTTTACTGTTTGGTGGCGATCGGAGTAGTTTAGGTTAGGTCAGTTTGGGATTAGATTAGGTTTAAGTTGTGATAGGTTATTAAGTTGCAGTCGAAATTGTGTGTTTCCGAAATTTTTTTGTATTCCCTTTCAGAGTCGACCATATAATCGTCGTTTGTTTATAAAAAAAAAAGTTCGAAAATCGTGGAGTGGTCGTCCTCCAGAATTATTCAGTACCGTAATTCAATTTTCACTTCTTCTCTGAGTGTTGCACACTTAAGATTACATAGATGTTATGGTAGTAACATAATATATAGATAGGCTAGTTCTTAGGAATTGCTAAGTATAGGCTATATATTTTTTTTTTTTCATCCTTTTATAACATTTCAATATAAGCGTATATAAATCGTTCTTTCATTCGTCCTAGTATAGACCTATCATAAGTTATTTAGAGAAAAGTATAAATTTATCAATAAACTTGTAGCTTGTCTCGAGCAATCTTGTCAGAATAGAAAAAATGCAGGCTACTCCAAACTTTTTCGTGTTCCATTTTCATAAACTGTCTGGTGCAGTAGGGGAACTGGTTGCAGCACCAGATTTTCAGATATGTTGAAAATTAACTTATACCTTGAAATGGACTAGCTTTTAATACAGTTTTGTTAAATACATTTAGCTTGTTAAGTTGCATAGTAATTTGTATGTAGGCCTAAGGTAGTGTGTATGCAGACTCTGTATTGTGTTAAATTTATTCAACATTGCTAGATAGTTACTGAATGTGATTTGTATTTTTATTTTGTTAGAATGGCTGCAGGTGTGTGTGGTGCTTGTCGTCATACTTTTTATGGTGAGAAACAGTCCATAGCTTGCATTGGACCCTGTGCAGCAAATTATCATTTAACCTGTGCAAATATTGATCCCGAAGATCGTGAATTTTTTATTGTTGACGGATTTTCTACATACAAATGTCGTAATTGTACTAGGCGAGGAAGTGATGATGTATGTGTTACACCTGTCCCACCTCATCGAAAAGCAAAAACCAAAGAAGCCAGTGCAGCATCCAAACAAGATGAATCTGATGAGATTAACTTTGAATCATTATTAATAGACAAATTAAATACGTTGAAAGAAAATGATGAATCTATATTGATGATGATAAAATCACTTTCGACAGATATGAAAAATATTGCAGCCGAATTGAATTTGCTGAGAAACGAAAATGCTGCACTTAGATGTCTCATAACAGAAAGTAGTGAACAAAAAAAGTCTGAGACACTTTCTTTTTTAAAACCTGATTATGCAGTTGCATTAACTGAATCAAATCAATCTGCACCTATGGGTAGAATTGATATTGGTTCAGGTGAACCTTCTCATTTCTCACAAAATGTTGTTTCTGATGGAGATACTTGTTTCAAAATTGTCCATAAAAAGATCAAATTGAAGTCCCCAATATGTAACTTCGGTACGGACACATCAGCAGAGAAGATAATCAAGATCGAAGCTCGTTTTAGCTCTGGAATATCCCATGTTTTCCCAAAGCCTGTGATGAAGACTTTAACAGACAGCAATTTTTCTTCTGAAATTAAGACATACGAGGTAAAGATAATATTTATTTTCCCCCTAAGCTTGTAGTTAGAATTGGTAAATGTATGAAATTTGAAGGTCATATTTCTTGTATACCATATGTGTATGTTCACTATCTTCATGTCATCAATTTAATGTTAACCTGTAGCCTATTGAGGTATAAATCAACATACTTTGAAAGAACCTACTTTCTTAAAAAGACATATCACTTAGTAAACTTGCAATATAGGTAGGCCTATTTCTCTAGTAACAATTTTAACACTACACATTTAGTAGATTAATAAAAGTATAAAAACTGTACACTATTTAATGTAAAATGTATTCCCATTAAAAGAAAATCTAGAACAAAGGATTGGCATAGTATTGTCTGACTCCACTGCAGCAAAAATAAATTGCATTGTGATAAAACAATGGAAATGTTCTTGATATAGGCAACTTGAACTAGGTTACCATAAACAGGAGGTGAGATTTATTATTTGGAATAAAATTTGTTAAGTCTAGAATACGTACATATTGTCTCTTGTGCTGTTACGCAATCAGCTACATACTGTATATGCGACATCCCTCCTCTCTTCTCTCCTCCTATCCCCTTTTCTTTTCTTCTTGTCTCTTCTGTTTTCTGTCTCCTATCTTGTGTTACATCCTGTATTACACACAGTCATTACTGGTATTACATTGTAAATGTATTCACCATTGGAGGTGGTAGGATTTGAAACAGTGACACTGCCCACAGTATTCCAATGCCCAACCACAGAGCTACAGAAAGTTAAAAAAAAAAATAACTTTTGACTTTGAGATAGTATAGGACTATCCTATGTTCTCTCTTACATTACATCACAGCTGACATACATACAATGTACTTACAACATACCAAGCTGTTATTGCTTCAAAATAGAAACAGAGGGTAGGAGGATGAAAATATGTATCACTGTATCACTCATAGCTTACACACCCAGCACACACATACATTGGTGGCTACTTGCAACATTTACAGCAGAAACAAGATAGATTACTGGTGCAGTTGTGTTGTATCAGGATACCTACTAGAAGTGTAATGATTTGAATTGGTATGGTTGCCCAGTGTTCAGCTCCCATAAAATTATTTCTTAGGTCAGATGTAAACGATAGGATAATGTACTGTCCCATAGAAAATTGAAGTATCCAATAGAGTAGGCCTACTTGGTTTAACTCTACCAATTACATACACACACTATATATATATATATATATATATATATATATATATATATATATATATATATATATATATATAGGGTGTAACAACTTTAATGTTTAGAATTTCTTGAACATGTTCCCTGACACTTTCTATGTCGATTAAACCTAACATACCTATATCCAAAGTTCTATAGGTTTGGAATATTTGTACTCCAAAGTTAAATTTTTTAGTTTAATTTTATCGCTGAATACTGAAAGAAGTAACACCAATTTCCGAAAGTGACATGTCTATGTCATTATTTTTATTAGTACCATATTACATTTTAATATCAACTACTTGTGAGTATGAAAGAAGCAGTGCAAAGTTGAAAAAAAATATCCTTAAGATTCCAAACACTGTACTTCTTGAAATTTGCCAATAGGCACGTGAAAATACCTGTGCACTAGGAATCTTACGATTTGGGAACCGTGCTTGATATGCCAAAACAGCTGCTGTTGCATTGCCATCACACAGTCCATACACATAAACTATGTCGGCGTATTCCTGATGTGTGTACACAAAAGGAATGTTTTAATGGTCAAAACTCAATAAAAAGACTAGTCACAATACGGTTTATTTTTCTCACAACTGTTATTTTAAACTGTTGTCTGTTTCGTTTCCTTAGCAACCTAAACAATTTTAATTTAATTTCTCTTAAAAGTAAAATTTCCTTCATTCACTGCTTTTCAAATGTTTCTTATGTAGCTCTACTTAGTAATGCCATAAAATAGGCCTTGTATAAACGGTATAATGCTTGGAGCTGCAAGAAGTTCTATTTTTTCCAGCTCT
Source organism: Periplaneta americana (assembly GCF_040183065.1). NCBI lineage: Eukaryota > Metazoa > Arthropoda > Insecta > Blattodea > Blattidae > Periplaneta > Periplaneta americana. Next base: position 95,067,036 of record NC_091123.1, read on the forward strand.
GTTATCTCTGTAACCTCTCAATTTCGGATATAGGTATGTTAGGTTTAATCAACGTAGAATGTGTCAGGGAACATGTTCCAGAAATTCTAAACATTAAAGTTGTTACACTCTGTATAAGTACGGTAGATATATTATAAAATACATACTTAACATTCTTGAAAGATGTTGCCAGTGTATACTTACCTCGTAACATCTGTTGAACAACCTATCCTACCCACCCCATTCCATCCCAACTAATCTTTCCTATCACTAGAATCCATTTAGTGACTATAGCTATCCCTTAACTAAATCATGTAACCTGTGATAAGCGATAACCTAATCTTTTCTACAACCCTCTAACATTGCCACTCAATGAGGAACTAAGTTAAGCCAAGATAACAATCGTTTGTACAATGGATAACTATAGCCTCAACAAAACTTCTAACCATGTCACTTAATTTTTTGTACAACCTTGTTACTGAACTGGGGGACTAAGCCAAGCCAAGCTAACCTAATCGTTTGCACAATGGATAACAGCTGTGTACAACTGCAGGTCAGTGCGTGTAGTAATGCCTCAATTCATTGTATGGATTCTAGACTTTGGATAAAAGTTTCACTTATTTTGTGAGAGCATAAATATTCCACTGCTTAAATGTCTACATGTTTTCAGACAAGTAGGTTCTTTCTGTTTTAAGCATTGACATAAAAATTAAGAAATTCTAATTAATCTCATTTCACATATGTTTAGAGGTGAGCATGATCATGTCTATATTATTGCACAGAAATCTAGTAGAAACGATTGTAACTCTCATGCAGATTTTTCAAGTAGACTTTGAAAGTGGAATTGATCACAATGTTTGACTTAGAAATTTTTCAGAATAACCAAACAGTATTGTAATTCAAGAACTATGCTGCATATTTCTTGAAAATAACCTTTATAAAAAATATAGACTGCATTATCTTGAAGGACAATAGGCTATCTCCACTATACAAAATGGCCCCCTTGTAAAAATGTTTCAAGCCAATAACTCTTAAATGGATTAATAAAACGAGATGCTAATTTGTCCAAACTTTATAACAGATAGGGTTTTCTAGTAAATTACATTGACAACTTTTTAGCATTCCCTCTTCATGGAGCACAGGATGGATAACTTTACAATTTCAAATGGATTGCTGATCTCACTTTTCTCAAAAAGTTAAGCAGCTTGGATCTAAAATACTTCTCACTAGAATACAATGGAGTCTTGAGTAGGTTAATAGCCATTTGAAATTTCGAAGGCATACTGGATAAAATGGTATTATAGGTCTACTAAAGAAATAATTATAAAGATATGTATTACTTTACACCACCTTATTAAGTGCATCTTCTTTTGAATTAATGGTATTTAACTAAAGCACTTAGGCACAAAAAGTCATTGTCTGGAAATCAACTCAGAAGACCGCAATGCGTCACAAGCCTTACAATACTTTATCAAGTGCTCAAAATAACCTCCCTTAACATCTAAAAACTTATTGTTTTATGAAGGCTTTGTCTAATATTTGGCAACATGCACAGAGTAAAGGCCTGCTCCCACTTAGCGGAATCGAATCGAACAGAATTTCTCTTAACAATGTATTTAAATGGAAGATAGAAAGTGGCGTGTCAAATCGAATCAACGTGAATCGAATAGAACAGAATTCAGGAGCTAGAATATTTATTCCACTGTCGGAACAGAATTTTTGTTTCGGGTATGATCGTAAGTTCTCGTGAGAACTCCCAACTCGCCTAACAAACGTATTATTGACAAGTTTGAGGCACATGGAATGATTTGTGATATTCGGGAAGACCGCATAGAGCTACAAGTCCTACATCATTGGCTCTCGTGTTGGAAAGGTTTGTTACTTCTCCACAGAAGTCTGCTATGCAATGTGTACGTGAAGAGGGTATTAGCAGTACAAGTGTACAACAAATTCTGAACACTGCTAAGTGGACAATTTACATCCCATGATTACTGCTTGCGATTAATGATGATGATCCTGATCGTCGAATGCAATTTTGTGAATGGTAATTGAAGACAAACAATTTGTGATGAAGGTAGTGTGGTCTGATAAACCAGTTTTAACTTAATGGAACAGTGAAGCGGCATAACTGCATCTACTGGGCACCAGAAAATCCGCATGTTCATGTGGATATGGCAGTCAATCTGCCAGGGGTTCATGTGTGGTGTGGGCTATCATCTAGGGGCTTAGTAGGACCCTTTTTCTTTGATGGTACTGTCACTAGAGAAGTGTACCTCGAAATGTTATGCATATCAATTCTACCAGGTGTACATGTGGTTTATGGAGCTGAAGATGAGGTCTTTATCAACAGGACGGGGTACACTACCACCTAGCTCTACGAGCTTTCCTGGATGACAATCTGCAGGGACATTGGATTGGATGAAGAGGGCCCATTGAATTTCCCCCCGTGATCACCAGATCTAACACCTATGGATTTTTACTTGTAGGGAACTGTGAAAGATCAAGTTTATCGACGTAAGCCACGCACACTGGAGGACCTTCGCCAGGAGATTACAGCGGCATGTGCAGCTATCTCCATTGAAACATTGACCGACATAGCTGTGGCGACCGCTTGTTGCGTTGTGTGTCTGACTGCCAATGGCGAACATTTTGGACATCTAAAGTAACCAAGTGCCAGTGGCGTATACTGGTTTAAGGGTCTGGGCTACCACTGACCCTATTATTACACAAAATATATTTTTAAAACCCTATAATAAAATTCCTTACCTATTTATATGTGAATTCCAGACGTCTTGATTGGGACGAAAATACTTTGATGACTTCGTCATTGAAATTACAGTTGGGCCGCTTGCGAAGTTTCTGTAGAAATGACTTTTCAATTGACATCAGTGCCAAGCCGGATAAACGTTCTTGTGTAGGAGTTGATCTACAGTAGGATTTTATTCTCTTCAACGCAGAAAATGTTCTTTCTACCGATGCTGACGTAGCTGGTATTGTCACAATTAATGTTGCCAATTTAAGGACTTCAGGAATAACTTGGTTCAGCTGGTTTTCATATATGGCAGATAATATTTCATGGATAGGTTTGTTCGAAAAATCAAAGACTTCTGCTGAATATATTACACTTAATTCATTTTTCAAACGTACTTGATCAAAGTGACTGTTATAGGACTGAAATAATTTGTTTAGTGCCTCATTCGGAAAGTTTTCTCTATAAGCAGAACATTTTTGAGAATCTAGAAGATGTGTGAACTGAAGCTTTCCATAATCAGAAAATCTGTCAGTAATTTCCATGTGCATACGATCTAGTATGCTGTAGTACAGCTGCCTGTATTTCAATTCATCATCTCCTTTTCTTCGCTTTAATGGTGGTTCCATTGTCTTGTCTGAAGAATTTTCATTTTCCATATTACTCCATATGGACGGAAACCCACTACGTCTGAACTCGGATATAGTATGTTTTAACTTTGATACCTCTTGCAAGCAGTATGCTATGTCTAGACTTTTTGTCTGAAGAATATTGTAGAGCACATCTGTATGTGCGAACACTCTAGCATAAACTTCAAGAAGAAATATATTCTGAAACTGTGTGAAAAAATACAAATATCCTTGAGCCTGCACAATTACATCATCATCCCAGTTTTCTTCAGAGTCATTACAAATGATATTTTCAAAGAAAGCAGTCAGTTGTTCTCTGTATTCCTTTACTGTATTTACAAGCCGAGATGTAAAATTGCATGTAGTTGGTGCTACTTTTGGGAGTTTCTTTTTCTTAAATTCTTGAGTTTTTCTGATCTTTTAGGAGATGATGAGAAAAATGCAGTTCACCCGACAGTGTTCTGAAAAAAATGCGGCATTCTGGAATGGATAAAGTAGTTTGTTGCAAAACTAAATTGAGAACATGGCTGTAACAATGGACAAATAGTGCTTGAGGATACTTTCCTTGAACTTTTGTTTTTAAGCCATTAATATTTCCCGCCATAACTGAAGCACCATCGTATGTCTGTGCAATTAACTTATTGCCGACATTGTATTCTACTATAACACCTTCCACATGCTGAAACAAAGCAGCAGCAGTTTTGCCCGAACTGACATTTGTGAATCCTATAAACCGTTCTTGAACATTGGCAGTACTGTCGACGTATCTTAAAACAGTGGACAATTGACTCTGATTAGAGCAGTCACTTGTTTCATCAACAACAATGGCCACAAAAGGTGCTTCTTCTATTTCAGATTTTATGTTCTTTATCATAACCCCACTTATAGCAAATATTAAGTCATTCTGAATTGCGGGAGAAGTACCACGGAATACTGTTGAACTCTCAAGATGATTGGCCAGTAAATGGTCAAATTCACTTAAGGAACTTAAATATTCAATATAATTTCCTCTATTGTCTGATTCCACACTCTCATTGTGACCCCGAAAAGCCAATTCTTGTTTTCCTAGAAAGCAGACTGCGTTAATAAGACGCAGTAAAATCTCCCGATTTTTTTTCACAAGAGCATTGTGTTGGTTGATGTGTAGAACTTTTTGCTTATCTAGATTTAAATCAATTCTTGTCTTCCCAAAGTTTGCAAAGTTCATGCTACTATAAATATGAGCTTTTGATTTGTCGTGTTTTAGGACTGCCGTTCGAAGGGACTTCATATTAGAAAACCCCTCTTTTGACCACACATTAGTTTCGCGGCTAAATAACAAACATGGCCAGCAAAATAGTTTAGACAGTTTAGAACTACCACACAACCAATTCCACTTACCATATGATGTTGAAGTGAAATGGCGTTTGTACTCACGCTGTTTTTCTTTTATGTCCATGGACAAATTTAACTCAAGAGTTGGTCTTTCCATTTTCACAATTTCAGCTTCCTCGTTGTATGTACGACGGTTAAAAGGCACTTTTAATAAACCTTCTATTACACAGTCATTTTCAACACAAACCTCTCCAGAAACTTGTTCTGCCATATTTTTCACAATATCACTTAATTGGGAAATTAAAAACTTAATAATTCACAATTAATATAACTCTTAGACACTCGAACAAATCACAAATTTAAAATACTGCACTGCAAGAACACAATCACATTAATGAGCTAGCGTACTAAGCATATTGTTGCTTCGCGCCTTCCAAGAAACCGATCATGAGAGCGGCAACTCACCCACCTACAGTGCACGATGGAAACAGGAGGGAGCGCGGGGACAGGGAGTTGTGCGACGTTAGCGGAACGGTCACAGGCTACCCTTCGCGGCAGCGATTTCTCCAGTGATACCGCCTTGACAACTTGTTTCTTTTCGAGAGCAGAGAGCGCATATAAATCTAACAATTACTTTAATTTTAATTACTGTGGTAAAACTAATATGGTAATACAAAATTATTACATTATGTTCTATTATAAACTTTTTCTTTTGTAATTTCCTTGGGCTACCACCGGTAGTCCGCAAAATACGCCCCTGCCAAGTGCTTAATTGAAGACAGTACTACATGTTTGATCAGTATTTAAATGTAAAACAAATGCATAATAAATAGTTTTCGTTCCTTAAAGAATGTATGCAACACCTTCCTAGGACTTATGAATCCAAATATCTTGGAGTTATTTTCGATAGTAAGTTAACATGGAGCAACCATTTGAAATACATTTCTGAAAAAGCTCGTAAAAGATTCTCCCTTCTAAAAAGACTACCAGGAAAGAAATGGGGATGTTCTAGGAATACTTTGAACACTACATACAAAATGTTTATACAGCCAGTGCTGACATACTGCGGAGAAATTTTAATTACTTCACCTTTCATAAACGAAATTGAATATGTTCAAAACCAAGCTCTCAGACTCATTACTGGTGGAATCAAAACAACTCCAATAGATTCTATGAGATTCCTCACTAATATTAACAGCATCAAAATGACAATAAAAGAAAAAGCACTGATTCAATATGAAAAACTTATCAGATTACCAGGAAACAATTGGCATTCATACATTCCTCTCTGTAGTTTGAAAACTCAAAAAAGTTTCATATCCATTGATCAAGAATTAAAACAGAAAATCAATATCCTGAATTTAAAAGAAAACCTACAAATTAAACCAAACCCTTTAACTCTATTAAATATAGAATATAATCTAAATTTAACAGAAGAAATACTAAAATCAGAAGTAAACACTGAAATACTAAAACAATTGTCTTTAGAGACAATTAATATTAGGTACCCTCCACAAAACTGGCTTCATTTATACACCGACGGATCCTTGATCTTCAGAGAACAAGGTGCCGGTGCAGGTGTTATGTGCTGTCTCTTCTCACTTTATAGATCTGTTGGATATGGAACAACAAGTTTTGATGGAGAAATCATTGCAATAAGTGAAAGTCTCAGGAATCTTCTATGCCACATCAATAAATTTAAGAATGCAGTTATATTGTCAGACTCCAAAGCAGCTATTCTATCAATAGTCTCTAAACACACACCTTCATCTCAAACAGCAGAAATAACTAAAATGCTCTCTCAATTAATATCACTCAATAAAAGAATTGTATTCAAATGGATACCATCCCATTGTGGAATCCTGGGAAATGAGAATGCGGATGCTGTAGCAAAGAAGGGCAGCACTGCTACTTACAGACCTGTTACTAAATCTACGTATTACTCTGTGAAAAGATTTATTAAATCTACATACTTAGACTTCAACAAACAAAATTTGATAACACAATCCCAAGGGAAAAAATGGAACTCTCTGCATCAAAATCCACAGTTAATTCCCGATTTACCACGAAAATCGTCTGTAGCTGCATTTAGATTGGCAACAGGCCATGATTGTTTGGCCAAACGCCTGCATAGAATTGGAATATATCAGTCCCCTAACTGTCCACTGTGCAACTCAAACCAAGAAATGGATTCGGAATGCCTCAAAATCTGTGCTTCATGATAATATCTTTGAAAAATATTGGAGTGCAAGGGGTCAAATGACTTTATTGTCAAACGCCTGGCATTAGAAAACAACATTTTGAGCACATTAAGGGCCAGTTTCACCAAGCTTCACTAAGGTTTAATGATTCATTAATTTATTTACTGGTTCATTAAATCATTTCTAGCCTAACGAACCAGTAAAGCTGTCATTAAATTTAGTGATAGAAATTTCCGTCTTTAAATTTTTAATTGTCCACTAGTTGCAATACAAAATGGCAAAATGTTTCGACGTAGAATTGTTATAACTGGAACTGCTCGAAAATCAAGAGTCAGATGGAGATTATGTGAACCATTTAAGAAATGGAAATTTTGAAAATTTGAATGACACAAAAATTCAGGAAAGATATCGCATCATGAAGGTCGTGGTACTCAAAATTTTCGAAGAAACTGATCATAGGTTAGAATATCATAAGAACGGCTGCGACAAAGCTGAAACTAGTCAACTAGGTAACATAGAACTGAGTTTTTGTTTCAACACATGAGAGTGGTTATTATAACTACGTATCTAAGAAATATTAGTAAATCAATACACAATGTGCATTCAAACATAACAAAACTTAATTGGTATATTAACTTTCAATTATTAGAATTACATTTACGCACACATTGAACATTACCGTGAAAATAGTTAATACAGCGTATTTGCTATCAAGTTTCTACTTTCTTTCAGCTCTGCCACTATACTTCACAGTACAGTAAATTCATAAATCTTTAATTTTTTTCATTCTGGATCACAGGTTTCAAGATCATTATCTATACCTAAATTTTAGTTATTGTATATAAAACTAGTGGCTTATGCAGCAAATGCTGCAAACTAAGTTCATTAGATGTTCAAATAAAAATTTACAGATTTATTTTCAATGAAGTATACCAGACATTTTGGAAGTTGTTTTCATAATAATGAAACATACCTCTCTGAATGGTTTTCTTTATGCTAAATACTTTTTATTGAACCTATACATCTTCAGTTCTTGAGTTTCAATGCGAAAATGCAAGTAATAATGTTAGGACGATCAGTCGGTTTTTCATGTTGGAGTGAAACAGTAGCTATTTCAGGTCATTGAGGATTGTAGGTCTCTCACCTTATGTCTTAAGAAAATATCAGGTTTGCCATACTTTCCAACAATAGACATAGCGTCTTGGTATAGCTGCTACATGTTTCTTGAACTACCTTTAAATGTAGAGGGTAGAATCATTTTATTGGGACACTGTAACATTTTGTAGGCCTCCTATTTTATCAGTAAGTAATACTTTTTGGTCTTTCCTTAGGCATTATAAATTTGCGCTTCCTCCAGACAATACTGAAGAGAATCACAAATAAATATTTATATCACTTACAAATGTCTTTTTAAGGAACCTGGAGGTTCATTGCTGCTCTCACATAAGCTCTCTATCAGTCCCTATCCTGAGCAAGATTAATCCAGTCTCTACCATCATATCCCACCTCTCTCAAATCAATATTTTAATATTATCCTCCCATCTATGTCTGCCTCCCTCAAGGTCTTTTCCCTTCAGGTCTTCCAACTAATACTCTATATCCATTTCTAGATTAACCCATACGTGCTACATGTTCTCCCATCTCAATCATCTGGATTTAATATTCCTAATTATGTCAGGTGAAGAATACAATGCTTGTAGTTCTGCATTGTGTAACTTTCTCCATTCTCCTGTAACTTCATCCCTCTTAGGCCCAAATATTTTCCCCAAGCATCTTATTTTTGAACATCCTTAATCTCTCTCTTCCTCTCTCAAAGTGAGATTCTAAGTTTCAGAACCATAAAGAACAACCGGTAGCATAACTGTTTTAGAAATTCTAACTTTCAGCTTTAATCTACACCACACGGTCATTAAATATATGGAAAGGACCCATAGGTCTACCACTTGATTAATAACTATAAAAATATTTCATTTTTAATAACTCGTAAGTTTTGTATAGACTACAAAATAGCAGTCACTCAGTAAATATTATAGAAATGAAGATCTGTCTTCAGATATTCTCTACGCGTACTTATATAACCTCTAAAGGTTTCACTTTCATATTATCAATAAAGCATTAATCTGTATAATTAGTACAATACTCACATCATGGAATTCATTATAATAATATTTCATTTTTATTGGTAACAATGTCATCAAATATTCTTAAGTTTTGTAGCTTTTAATATCCAATACACAGACAGCTGTACTCAGAAAATTACACACCAGAGAATCTGACCTGTAAATTCCTTTTAGTAAGTCTTGAAATTTGTAATAACCAATATTACAGAAACGTTCTGAAAAAGTTACACAAATGAAGATCGACATATTGGAATTATGTCAGAGAATCTGAGCCATCTGAAATCTAAATGTGTCAGCAATCCTGCAGGTCGTAGCCTTCGTGTAATATTGTTTATTGTAGTGTGTTTGTGTTTTGTTTTATTCTGAAAACCCATTATTTCTCAAAACTGACGACAGATGGATTTTGGAAAACAGGAAAATTATGTAGGAAAATTGACATTTCACTGAAAACTACTAATTTTCTGAAAAACTTTGGGTTCCAAGCTTCAAAACAGTATGACGAAAAACATTCATATCTCCAAATTTGTTAAAAATTGTACATTCAACTCTTTATGTTGTATATATTAATCATGTACAAAATTATGTTTGCGACAGCTACCATTTAAATGTAATGGGCAGTTGAAATATTTTTATTTGAGCACATAACTCTATTTTAAATTTTTCTGACCATAAGAATAATTACAACAATTTTTTTTTAAGATATCGTTAGATAGCTTACCAAATAGGTCATTAAGATACTATAATTCAGTGCAGCTCTGAAAATTGTGTTTAAAGAAATTCAAAAATATATTTAAAAAATGCCATTACATAAAATCGAATACTTCAATTTGCATGAAAAAAATAAATGACAATTTACTGAGCATTTTCATTAGGCTGTCAAATTTTCATAATGGGATCTTCAAAGATAAGGAAGTTATAAATTAAAACAACTCGTCGTGTAAAGGGTGATCTATGCCGCTGTGCCATGCGCCATCACTGCTGCTGGTCACTGCAAGAAGCGTTTCCGCGTTGACGACCGGTGCGCGTTACACGTCTGATTTCAACTAGGTTCAGTACTTCTGATGAATCAGAATAGGATTTTATTGCTAACTTTCCATTAACTGGAACCACACAGTGAACACTTCTTGTTCCGGGAACAGTCTTTAGGCCGGCAACTCTTTGAGAATTTAGATTTTGTAACTACTTCTTCATGTTTTTCAATGGATGTGAATGACACAATAATTCCCTGTATATTGCATTTTGACCAATCATACAGTCCTTTAGGAGTCGAAATTAGAGTTCCTGGCTTTTGCAGCGATTCGCTTGATTGTACCCCTTACACTGTCACTGGGCCCTTTACCGTGACTAGTTCCAAAGAAATGCCACTCCCCAGGTATTTGAAAATCGTGTTCATGATTGAGTAGTTTAACGGATTTTTTTCGTTCTTGTATTCGCTAGCTGCTCCATCACTGAAATCATATATTTTAGATATTTCGGTATGTGTTTGTTTCAGATGTTCTATCATTTTCCTTTAAAAAACATGAACTGTTGCACTATCGTAAACTAAGCATTCGGAAATTACTGAAAAACAAAGGTTCTCTAAATTACCACCAACTGAATTTCTGTAATATACTGTGAATGGGTGTATTGTTGCTTGAGAAGTACTCCAGTGATGACCTTGTGTAGCATGCTGAATAATGAAACTGCAATTCTCTGAAAAATCACCAATGATAATGAACTCACTGGGCTTTATTTCAATTTTCAGCTACTTTAAATAATTTGGTTGGGACTTTGCAATGAAGTTGTGTACAGTATCTTGAATTTTTTAAGCCAATCAATGAAGATATTAATGAAATTTACACAGTCACTTTTCACTAAAATCATATTGGCCCTATCAGTTGTCCATTCCTTGTACTAAATTTCTATTAAATTTCTCTGTAACAATGACGTCAATATTTCTGATAGATTTCTCATACGTATATTTATAGTTCCTTACGTTCAGGAGCATATGCTTCTTCACTTGTTGAATTTCCTGCCTCTGTTTGTAAACATTCTTTTTCGCTTGTTGATTTGTTGACTTTACTTTCAGTCCCAGCAACTTCACTAATTATTTCAATTTTTGAAATCTTATGGAAAAAGCATTCTCAAATAGCATCACCTACCACTAAATGCGGGACCTTTTTACACATCCTACTTGTCACTTTTCTTTTACAGACTTGTGACGAATGTTTTTGAAGTCCGAAAGTGTTGCAACACCACAGATGACGCCAACTTTTCGTCTTTAATTTAGGCATATTGAACACTTACAACTTGCAATGACAGAACAGATCAAAATCGCCGTCTAAACTGAAGGGAAAAAGTTACAATGACAGAAGAGAACAGAATCACTCTCTAAACTGAAGGGAAAAAGTTGCGCTGAGATTATAACAGGAAAAAAAACAAACTCTCACGTGAAATCTATTAGTGTACAGTTGAGCGGATGTCACAACATCTGGCATTTGTCATATCGATCTTTAAGCGCGCGTGTGAATGTCTGGTATGAGCGCGTGACGTAATACACTGCACGCGACTTTGATCCTTAATGGCAACATTAGCAATTCTGGTTTATTTAATATTTCCCAAAGTATTAGAGATCCCATCATAAAATTTTTGTAATAGATTAAGAAATTGTTTATCTCACCATAAAAAATAGAGCATGGTAAAAAAATATTCGATTTGAAAATAATAACATTTCTTTATTTTACTGTAAGTTTTAATACAAGCTCGAAGTAAAAATCCATAATAACTCAGAAGTCAGTTTAAATATATAGAGTCATCATTGTATTGGGACAATTTTTATGTTGATACAATGAAGCATGTCATTTTAATAATATTTTTAACAATAGTCTACATATCAACTCCCCATATATTTCACCCTTCATTACTTTTCAAGCATTGGTGAGATGAAGTTCATATTAGGCCATTTAACTATTTATTATTATCACATTAATTTACTAGAATATTAAAAAAAAATCCAGAACTTGACGTTACAAATTTTAAAATTTTGTATGGAATGACCCAGGGGTCATTTATTTAAATCCGTTCAGCTGTTTTCCCGTAATTTCCATTATCAGTTCAAATTATATCTATAGATATCATATTTCCTCAAATGAGGTCACCACTGTAATCAGGAATGCAATAACTACAATGCTGTAATTATGGCGAAAATAATAATATTAGTACTTTTTCTCCATTTACTATTATTTTATAACCACTTTGCTTCATTGTTGGCCTGCATGCAAATGATGTAGCAATTACTGTCTTAGAAAAAAGTTTTGTCGCATAGTCCCAGAAAGGAGGCAGTGCGCTTGATCAGAGAATGAGCGATCTGATTTACAAGAGAACGACTAGTTGAGGTAATATAATTAGTTTCGTTTCGTTGTATGTCATCCTTTAGTAGTTAGAACAAGTTCCAAGGAAAAGAATTCAGTGTAAGTAGTGCGGTAAAGACTTAACAAACATAGAAGTAAATTAATGTAACAAATATAGAAAAAAAGGAATGCATAACAGCAAGGTTGAACACTTGACTGACTGATTTGGAAACAGGTGCTCTGTTCACCAGACTAAAGTTCCCGTGAAAACGGTCTGTATGAACCAATCAATACTTAAGGATATGACTATTACGAAATTGGACATTAACTTGATTTACTTGAAATTAATTAGACATGGTTCGCATTATTCGTGGAAATATGTATTGCTCTCTGACTTATAAAGTAATGGAGTGTGAAAATTGTTATTCCTTAATTATATCATGTAACTTAAATCTTCATTAATATTTTATCTGACTTATAAAGTAATGGGGTGTGAAAATTGTTATTCTTTAACTATATTATGTAACTTAAATCTTCATTAATATTTTATCATATTTAAGTCACATTGTTGACTAAAGACCAGCGCACATTGGACACTATACTATATAGCTCTATGCTTATGCTTTTGTGAGATATTATAGCTAGCGATAAGATATGAACATATGCACACTAGGTACTATAATAAATTCTTCATCAGAGACATTTTCTACAAGCTGGCCAAGAGGATTCATGAAATTTATTTTTCCAAAGGAAATTTAATTTTCCAGCAGGATAACCACCTCGTGCACACCGCCATAATGTTCAAAGATGTTCACGGGAAGGCCTGAAAACGAGGAGGATTGACAAATACCGAAACAACCCACCTTAAAAATCCAAATCAGTTGTGCAATCAAGTTCTGGCTACCTGGGGAGATCTCGCTGAGGACCAGAACTATTTCCGCGATCTGGTGGACTCAGTGCGCCAAAGATTCCAGGCAGTGATAGACACCAGTGGCATGTGGACAAAGTATTAGATCCACATGTGTATTTTCTTTATTTTTTTTTTTAATATGTTTGTTTATCTTTGTTCGATTTTGGGAAGAAAATTGATCTCCCAAGAGTTTTTTTTCCCCCCCTAGTCGAGCCAGAGTTGGGAAAAAAATTGTTCCACTATAAAAAATGAAGAGAGGTAACAAGTATAAAAATTAGTTATGTTGATAAAAATATTTTAACTGGTCGGCAATCGAACGTGGGCCCAGGAGTCTGGAAGCCAGCACACTACTGACTGCTTCACGGAGTCATAAAATCTTTTCCTTTGGAAAGAAAATGATTATAAATTTCATGAATCCAGTCCTTCGGTTTCCATTTTAAAGCCAGTGCAAACAATAACAATCCCTCTGGACCCATCCTCTTGGGCATCTTGTAGAAAATGTCTGTGATGGATGAAGCAATTATTATAGTAGGCCTACCTAGTGTGCACGTGTCCATATCTTATTGCTAGCTATATCTCACAAAACCATAAGCATAGAACTACGGTATATAGTATAGTGTCCGATGTGCGCTGGTCTTTAGTCAACAGTGTGACTTAAATATAATAAAATATTAATGAAGATTTAAGTTACATAATATAGTGACGAGATGCTATATAGTATAGTGTCCGATGTGTGCTGGTTTTTAGTCAACAGTGTGACTTCAATATTATAAAAATTAATGAAGATTTAAGTTACATAATATAGTGAAGAGATGCTTATAGCTGCTCAGCTAGAGGTCTATGGAGACAGCGCACATATAAACGTACTCGTGTAAATCACGGTCAAAACTTCAACATTTCCATTACCAAGAGACATAACAAAACTTCTTTCGAAGACTGTACACGATTTGCGATATAATAGACTCCGGTTTCTTAGAAAAATGTTCTGATATAGTAATGAAAAATTCATTGATCACACTTATTTATCCATAATGAGCCATTACTTACTGTTCATTAAATGTTAAGAAAATTCAGTTGGTGAACAACTTGCATTTTAGTGAATTGTTAAATATTTTAATGTTCACTAGTTAATATTTCATTTGGATTGATTTACTGAAGCTTAGTGAAATTGGCCTTAACTGTTGCAAAGTAATTGCTTTATAATTATTGTTATTGCTTCAGTATCTATGCTTAGTGTGCCTTTGAAATTTCAATTTCTCATCGCTTTTTAAGATTTTATTATATTAAAAAAAAAGTTTTTCTATAAAAGTTGCTTAATTTTTTTAGGAACCTAAGAATATTATTCCACATTAAATTCTAAAATTATCCCCTTTGCAGATGCAGTTCATCTTTGGTTCACTCCTAATTCAGATTGCTCGACCTTATGGCTAGGCTTTGACTGTAAGAACTTTTGTCAGGTTTACTATGCTGCCATCTAGTCACGTCATAACTCCCATTTGAATTGCATTAGTGACTGTACTGTCATCTCGTGTTCATTTACGGTGAATGGATGGGGATCCTGGCGGTTGTTCTCTTCAAAGTACTACCGATTTTAACATAGGGATGAGCAATCTGTTATATATGTGATCTGGGGTTCACTGAACCCACTATCTCTTGATGCCACTGATTCCTTTCATAATAATTTTCATTTCTAAGGTAGCTGCAGAAAATAAACCGCTGAACATTCAGCCAATAAATTAGGATGAAATACTGTAGTAGCATGTCAGGGTTCATTCTCAGAAGTGAACTAATTTTGTCGCACATACTACCCATCTGTCATTCACACTTTTCTCTCCAAAGCTATCTACAGAATAGGCAACAGTTTTATTGGTATAGTGATGAGGAAGGATTTGCCCATGAATTCATCAGAAATTTTATTCTTAGCAAAGCAATTACAACATTGTGTTCCTGCTACTTGGAATTCAGTATACTAGTGATACTGATATTTTTGGAAATATATTTTACTTTTTATAGAAGAACATGTGTTTCTAATAGGGATGGGAAATTTGAATTTGGTGAATCTTGAGAGAGATTAGAAATTCGGAAACTCGAATCTTCGTGCTTTTCTAATTCGAATATTTCGAATCCTAACCAGAAAAAAATTGTTAAAAACTTTGAAGAGATTAGTCTAATAGAAGGCTTTTCGGTGGTACCTGGATCACCAATATCACCTTGTGGCAGCCCAAAGTGTCACACTGTTTTCAGTATTCCATCTATGGGTATATTTTTCAAAATTGTACTTTTAAATTTGTTTTTCGTTAAACACAAATTTATAATTTTGCTTTGTTATTAAAAATATTATTATTATTATTATTATTATTATTATTATTATTATTATTATTTTATTGATTTGATAGATTGGAGAAGCTTTTAGGTTTCGGATTCGAGAAAATTTAGGATTTGTCCCATCTCTAGCTTCTAACAACAATATAAAGTGAGATTTACAATGGTGCAGAGACTAAGAGGAAGGTTAAAAATAGGAAAGATTGGAGAATGCTTGGCTTGTTGCGAAGGACTTGATCTTGGACAGAAAACTAAGATTGAATTAATTCAAACGGTGGAAAATGGTGTTAATGTTCTCCAGAAAACTGACTTTTCAACTATTCCGTGGGAGTTTGAGGGAGGGGGGGAACCTGAAAGAAAGGCTCTGAGATGACTGCTTTGATTTGTAAAAATTCCTCAGGACCAATTATGTAAGAGTAAATCGTTTTATAGAGTATTCAAATCTCAAGTATTATTGAAAGAAATAACTGGATCTGATCTGTGGATGTAAAGTCACAAACAAAGTGTTCTGTTTTTCATATTTCTATATTTGATCCTTGCTAAAGAGAGTGGTGCTAGTTGAGCAAAAACAGGGGTATGTGATTTAAGTCTTCTAACTCAAATAATAATAAAAAAAAAACACGAATCTATGGTTCATAAGAATAATTGAACACTGGATCTATCAATACATGGATCATATTAAAAAAAAAAAAAAGAGCGAGAGACGGGTGGATTTTCACTACAAATATCAACAGTGACTCCATCCTCTTCCACATTATTGCGATAGATGAGGGTTTATTTGATTCTTATAGTCTTATTTTTGTTTATTATAATAGCATTACTTTTTCGTAAACATGAACTCATTTCCAGATAAAATAATGTAACTTCGGAGTATTCAATGTGTGGACTTCAAACTCCAAACCTCACGAGCCTCCACTGTCCTCCCAGTATCTTATAGAGGGGCACACTGAAAATTTAACATTTTCCGCTGTGTCTCTTTCTTTTATGAAGTTAGGAAAAAATCAGCATTTATCTAGTGTTGATCTCTTTAAGAGATATTGTAACACTTCACGTGTTTGTCGACCTAGGTTAGATTTCGTATTAAAATAGCGAGACTGTGACATCGTAGCTTCATTCTTTGTTTACTGGATAGTTATAAATCCGAAATGATCAAAGGTTGTTCATTTTCTCGGTTCTGGTAGAACTACACAAAAGGCTATTTCACACACATCATCTGTTACTTTAAAGAATATTTAGGAACTGTATGATTTCACTCCATGCCTTCATTCTTTAAAACACTGCTTGAATTACATCAATATATCTAAATTGAGTTTAGTTTCCTTTCCCACCTCCAAAATGAGCTTCTTACAATTATTGTGAGTTCATATTGTAATTTTCTTTTCTATGCATATCTTTGCATAGAGATAAGATTTTTACTGTCTGGTGGCGTACAGAATGCCGAGCTGGTTGCTTTGTGGGAATAAGGCAGGCAAATGAGGGGGCGGAGGTGGAGGGGCACTCTAGTTCAGCCTTCCGTATGCTGCCAGACAGTAGATTCGGTAAGCATATTTCGAACACATATATTCTACCAGGTTCAACTCTAAGCTTAATGTTCTCTTGACGATATTTACTAACTCCAGAAGAAAATTTCTGCTGTCTTAAAAATTCATTTAGATTGCAGTTCAAATTTATTTCTATAATTTCAGTCTTTCTCTTCTGAGATAACTTTAGTAGTATTTTATACTACAGACAGTCATTTAAATGTGAACCCATGCACAGCATTTGTGTTATCTTCGAGCTCATTATCATGTGCAGGTATTGTAGAATGGTGATGATAACAGTACATAGTTTTTTAACAGTTTATTAAATGAAAACGGCTAAAAAGTTATTATATACCAGTTTTACAAAAGGAGGTGCTGAAACTGACTTCCTTCATTGTCCACACATTTTTTGGCACCTCTTTAAGAAACAATCCGTCGGTTGCTTTAGTACTCATTGAGAATAGTGGCAGTCTGCTGATGGATACTGTTTCATTTCTTTCATGATGTGTGGGTCAGTTTGTCTTGTGTATGACTTCTTTCAATTTACCCAGAGAGAAATGTTGCAAAGGATTAGGTTGGTGGACCAAGGAGGCCACAAATACCTGCCAATAGCTCTGCTCTGAACACTCTTAATTTGTCATCAAAATATTGGTGGTGTGGCAGAATTTTCTTGGGGGGGGGGGGAAGGTAAAATCGTGCTCATTGTCAGTTAATTCTTAAAAAAAAAAATATATCGCTGGTAGGACAAATTGTATTCATGTAGTATATGTGGGCATCAAATGTTGCTTAAAAAAAAATTGGTTTTATGATTCTTTCTCTGCTCATGGCACACCATAGACCAATTTCATCATTATGTAGGGGCACTTCATGAAGGATATTAGATTTTTCAAAGTGCCAATAACAATTATTTTGAGTTCACATATACATGGAGGTGCATATCAAGCCTTGTCTGAGAAAAATTATTGAATGTGGGTCCATTTACCTATTATGTACATTATTCAGAATCCACATACAAATCTGAAGCACTTGGGGAAAAGTGGCATAAGTTAGTTCCCACAAACATTTTTTTATTAATTTATTGACAACTTACAGAACATCTGCTTGTTTGGGAAAAGAGACATAAGTATTTCTGCCATTACAATAATTCATACAGAAGAAAATCAAATCGACATAAACCAGTGTGAAGACAGTTTTTTTCCCTCTTTTGTAAAATTAACATTTTTGACTTGTGCCACTTTTCCCGAGCACTACAGAAATGTGCCAAAGTTAGTTTGTACATCTGTAGTTTTAACAATTTTGTACCTTTCCATATGGAACCATAAGAAAGTCCATTTGTTGTGAAACACACCAAATGGATTTTTAGGAGAATTTTCCAAGTGATCAGTGTTATCTATTGTTTCTTCTGTGAGAACCCTGTGCTATCTGTTCGGTTTTTTAACCTGAACAATTTCCATCACTTGAAATTTATTATAAATAGCATGATTTTATTGTACTACCTTGAACTTTTAAACCGATAATCTTTCTTCAAATAGACTTTGAACTTAACAAACCGGCTGTGTTGACACACATGAATTAAAAATAAATACATGTTGTTCAATAGAAAATATAATGCATTCTGTGGTTACAGACGCAGTAAACACTCAACTCCTAATAAATGAGCCATCTCACTAGACAGCCACTTATTGACACGATCTTACTTGCATGTTAATGAGCGGGAACAAGCTATAGCATAAATGCTACATGCTGTTTTGCACTTCGTGGCTGACCTTCTGATATCGTGGAATCTTGTCCATTTTCAACAGTGATCTTAATGAATGCAGCTACTATGGTAACGAGTTATGTTGAATGGATGTAAATGGAGAAAATTAAATCAACAGTCAAGATGAAATAATAAATTTCAATTTCACTGAAATAATTAGTGACACCTAGTATTATTGATTAATATAAACCAAGAAACAATATTAAAAAATCGTAAAATTTTTAATAATATATTGGAAGGGAAAATACTTGACAAGGTAGTAGAGGAAGACTGAGAAGAAAATACATCAAAGACATGTTCAGTAGAATGAAGTGAAACAACAATGAATTTATAAGAATGACATACAAAAGAGAAACCTGGTTGAAGTGACAAGGTATAGTCTTTAGAATTGATTGAATCTTTGTAGATTTCTACTTGGCTTTGGAAAGTAGTCTTCAACTTCACTACAGCAGAAAATATGTCTCCTAGAGGAGCTGATTTCTTAGTGAAATTGATATAATAAGCATTTTAATTCGAATTTAATCATATATCTTAAATACATATTTCCCTATCTTTAAAAGTGACTTTCTTTTGAGTATGTTTTACATGAATATAAATGTGAAATATATATTGTAAGTAACATGTTTAGACTTCATGTGCAGATACCTCACAGTCAAAACGATGTCATTTATGTTTGTACCTCTGTAAATTTTATTCCTTCAGTGAATGTGTACCCTATCATTTTTATTCAGGTAATTGAAACCGTAATTCTGTCTCATTGCAATGGGTATCCATACAACAATAGAAGAATCTAGATTAGTGATCAATAGGGTCCGGATTTATAGGTTTTACCTAGGCCTTTTTTTTTCTCCCCTAAATTGGACCTTAAGAACTAAATCATAATTAATATATATTTTTATATATTTACTGCACTTTATAAATTATATTTAGAAATTTCAATACATCTTATAATTTTTATTCTCTTCTGAACTGGAGAAAGCAGTCTTTACCCTTTCTTTTCATAGTGGGCTGTCCTTCAGAGGCTTTACTCTCTCAAGGAACTGTATGTATTTTGAAATTTCCACTGATCGCAGATATGACATGTCAGTAAAAGAGTATGAAGTGACTGAACTTTCTCTTGAAGTGAATGAACTGCGAAAAAGTTGCATCATTGAAATTCGTGAAGTTTTGGGCATGTTCGC
Organism: Periplaneta americana; assembly: GCF_040183065.1. Lineage (NCBI taxonomy): Eukaryota > Metazoa > Arthropoda > Insecta > Blattodea > Blattidae > Periplaneta > Periplaneta americana. The sequence goes on from NC_091123.1 coordinate 95,087,049, forward strand.
TGATAGAAAGGCTCTGATCTTGTGTGTGCAGGTACGAGCTGTGAACTTTTCTAATGTCTCTGTGCAGTCTGTCTTATCCTGAATTTCTGTAGTTATCTGAATTCAAATTGAAATTATGTTATGTAGAATGTTAGGTTTAATAATAATTGAATCATTTTGAAAGGGGGTTAAGTCATTAAATGAAAAGTTTTTAGGAAGTTGAAAAAACTGTTTAGGGCTAACAATTAAGAGGTACAGACTTTAAAATTTAGTGAAAAACATTCCCATCACGTTGATAAATACGTCTTTAATAGTATTTTTAATAACTAACATTTTAAACAACATAAATTTATAATTTTACAAATCTGACTTAGATACCTTTTCAAAATAAACTGTACTTATTTTACCATAACCATTTCAAAAGTTGTTGTTGTTTTTTAATGCCAGGCGTTTGATAATAAAGTCATTTGACCTCTTGCACTCCAATATTTTTCAAAGATATTATCATGACCAGCCACTGAAGCACAGATTTTGAGGTGTTCCGAATCCATTTCTTGGTTTGAGTTGCACAATGGGCAGTTAGGGGACTGATATATTCCAATTCTATGCAGGTGTTTGGCCAAACAATCATGGCCTGTTGCCAATCTAAATGCAGCTACAGACGATTTTCGTGGTAAATCGGGAATTAACTGTGGATTTTGATGCAGAGAGTTCCATTTTTTCCCCTTGGGATTGTGTTATCAAACCCTGTTTGTTGAAGTCCAAGTATGCAGATTTAATAAATCTTTTCACAGAGTAATACGTAGATTTAGTAACAGGTCTGTAAGTAGCAGTGCTGCCCTTCTTTGGTAAAGCATCTGCATTCTGTTTCCCAGGATTCCACAATGGGATGGTATCCATTGGAATACAATTCTTTTATTGAGTGATATTAATTGAGAGAGCATTTTAGTTATTTCTGCTGTTTGAGATGAAGGTGTGTGTTTAGAGACTATTGATAGAATAGCTGCTTTGGAGTCTAACAATATAACTGCATATTTAAATTTACTGATGTGGCATAGAAGATTCCTGAGACTTTCACTTATTGCAATGATTTCTCCATCAAAACTTGTTGTTCCATACCCAAGAGATCTATAAAGTGAGAAGAGACAGCACATAACACCTGCACCGGCACCTTGTTCTCTGGAGATCAAGGATCCGTCAGTGTATAAATGAAGCCAGTTTTGTGGAGAGTATCTAATATTAATTGTCTCTAAAGACAATTGTTTTAGTATTTCAGTGTTACTTCTGATTTCAGTATTTCTTCTGTTAAATTTAGATTATATTCCATATTTAATAGAGTGAAAGGGTTTGGTTTAATTTGTAGGTTTTCTTTTAAATTCGGGATATTGATTTTCTGTTTTAATTCTTGAACAATGGATATGAAACTTTTTTGAGTTTTCAATCTACACAGAGGACTGTATGAATGCCAATTGTTTCCTGGTAATCTAGTAAGTCCATTTCAAAAGTAATATATTAATATGACAAAATAAAGTCTACCAACTGCAATGAATCTCCGACAAAAATACTAACAAACTTTTTGTTTAACAAGATTAATAAGCTTCATTTACATCTTCTAATGTTGCACAGTTTTCCACTGAATATTTATTTCATCAATCATTGTTCACGTCATGGCGGATTGGATGCATTCCAGTTCTTAATCTGCCATCACACTCTATACAAATAAAACAAAAAATTAATACATTTGAACTTATAAGTATCCTCTGTTTACAATAATAATATTACTAATAATAAAAATAAAAATAATAATAATAATGATAAAATTAATAATAATAATCAACTAATAAGTATACCTCTTTTATTTAAAACTCCTATGGCTGGTTTGTCCAAGTATTGTTAGAACACTTAACGACTGTTAAACCTTCAACAGTTTGTTAAATACAGTTTTTCCATTTGTTCAACACCAGTTTGGCTTAACAGGTTCTTAACCGTTTGTTAACTTTAAATGTAGGATTTCAGGCCGTTAACTCATTTAACACACAGTTAAACATGGCGGATAACACCACAGCTGTTCAGACAAAAGTTGTGAAAATAACATGTAATGTTTCTCTTTGAGGAATGTTTAGAGTAAGGGCCGGTTTCACGAAGCTTCAGTAAATCAGTCCAAATGAAACATTAACTAGTACTGAACATTAAAATATTTACACAAATACGTTTATATTATGTGCGCTGCCTCCGTAGACTTCAAGCCCAGTAGCTATATGTCCCTCGTCGCGCTAGTTGCGTCATGACTCTCCGGTGGAGCAGTCAGTAGCGAGTTGGCTTGCCAATCCAGGAGCCCGTGTTCGATTCTTGGCGGGAACAATTTTTTTTTTATTAACGTAACTAATTTTTATACATGTTACCTTTCTTCATTTTTTTTAATTTTGTGTAGTGGAACGAATTATTTCGCAACTCTGGCTCCACTAGGAGAATTTAAAAAACTCTTGGGAGATCAATTTTCTTCCCGAAATAAAACTAAGATAAACAAACAAATTAAAGAAAAATGAAAGAAATACACATATGGATCTAATACATTGTCCACATGCCACCGGCGTCTATCACTGCCTTATATTTTCAGGGCATTGAGTCCACCAGATCGCGGAAACAGTTCTGGTCCTTAGCGAAATCTTCCCAGGTAGCCAGAACTTGATCCCAGACCTGATCTGGATTTTGAGGTGGGATGTCTCGATATTTGTCAATCCTCTTTTTTTCATGCTTTTCCGTGAACCGTCTTTGAACGTTTATGGCGGTGTGCGCGGGGTGATTATCCTGCTGGAAAATTAAATTTCCATCGGAAAGAAAACGATTATAAATTCCAAGAATCCAGCTCTTTCGCTTCTGTTTTAAAGCCAGTGAAAACATATCTTATCGCTAGCTATAATATAATTCTAATAAATGAAAGTTAATATACCAATTAAGTTTTGTTATGTTTCAAATGCACATTATTTATTAATTTACTAATATTTCTTAGGTACCGGTATGTAGTTATAATAATCACTTTCATGTCTTAAAATAAAACTCAGTTGTATGTTACCTAGTTGACTAGTTTCAGCTTTGTCTCAGCCGTTTTTATGATATTCTAACCTATGATCAGTTTCTTCTAAAATTTTGAGTACCGGTACCACGATCTTCGTGACGCGGTATCTTTTGTGAATTTTTGTGTCATTCAAATTTTCAAAATGATCGGTTTTTAAATGGTTAACATTATCTCCATTTGACTCTTAATTTTTGAGCAGTTCCAGATATAACAATTCTGCGTCGAAACATTCCGCCATTTTATATTGCAACTAATGAATAATTAAAAATTTAAAGACGGAAATTTCTATCACTAAATTTAATGATAGTTTTACTGGTTCGTGAGGCTAAAGATGCTTGGTGAGATATAAAAATGATTTAATGAACCAGTAAATACATTAATGAATCATTAAAACCTTAATGAAGCTTTGTGAAACCGGCCATAAGACTGGTAATATATAATTTAAAAGATATTTTGGAATATTAATATAGGGAAGATAATCTTTATAAGTCAACTGATTATCATACTGACACTTATTTCGATGCTTAGCTATTACCCATTTAATATTGAGGAAATGTGCGATCTCAACGTGGCAAGAAATTGAAGTCAGATTTGAATATCCTACAAACAGAAATAGGCCACTTGTTCCAATTCACCAGCTACTATTAACTCTAGATTCTATGTTACTGGCTCTTCAACTATAGCCGATGTCAATAGTGCTTCAAATACGCAGTGAGTAAATAATAAAATGTTTCAGCAGCAATTGCTTCTTTAGGACGAAATTACATATAATTTATACATGGACCTGAATTAGAGAATTTTATATGATACGGAATTCTCTTCGGGGTTTTGTGTACAGTTGACTACACACACATTCGTGTAATTATTGTCACCTAGTGGTCATAAGGCTGAGATTTTTCTAAACAGAAATTCATATTTAGCATTATAAAATATAAGCATACTTATAATAATTATTATTATTCAATAGCAGTCAATGCAACTTTCATTTATCAACTCTCTGTACTGTATGAATCATGGCTACTGTAACAGGTTACGATTTTATACAGTACACAATTTAAATAATAATAATATCAGCCAATAAGAAGTTGTCTTACATATGCAAAATCATTACCAACTGCTGTTGAGTAGTTAGAATAGTATTAACGACAGTTAAAGTTAAGTGTTGGTTATTTTAAACAAAATTGTGTTGGAAAAATGGAAATCATCTTAACAAAACATTAAAAATAAACCAGCTGTTAATTTAACATTTGTTAAGCCAAATTAAACATTACTTGGAAAAACTGGCCACTACTCTCTTAAGAATTATTCTATTACTTCATTGACTACTCTTCGTAGTTTCATATCGTGTAACTACTCAACATTTATAATTCCATCTCCGTTAGAGCTTTGACTTTCTCTTCCCATCTAATTTTAACTCTGAACAGAAATTTTCCTAATTTATGCAGATTGCTTGCATTTAGGTGACCATTCATTTTTTGTTTTCCACTCAATAATGTCTCTATAGAATGCCATGTGTTCATCGGGAACAACTGTAGTAGATTCCTAATATCGTCAATCTTCTTTACATTGAAGGCCACTGGGCCGGATGTTCATCATTGTAGAATTTCTCACTGGGCATTGTAGGTACTCTTCCTGCTAAGGAGGTGAATCTGAAGATATTCACTGTAAATCCATCAATGAAATCCCACGTTTTTACAACACCTGGTGCTGAGCTGTCACACTGAAACATGTAGATAATAGATGGAGATTTTAAATGAGACTTTCATTTCTTTAGGAACTCCTTTTCCATCTGAATCTGTAGAGAGAGTAGCCTATGTTTTTTTGGAACTTAGGTCACCACCTTTTGTAGTCTATAGAAAAATTAGAAGTGTGCAAAGTTGAAGTAAATTTGTAGAGTGAACTGGCACCAGCACCATGTTCATTACATTGTTCAGGACTGTAAATTCTATCCTGACAACGTAATTTTTTTATATATTTTTCGAAGTAACTTTTACTTTATCACACCGAAATCTCGGTCACTTGGCAGAAAAGAGTGACTACTTATTGGAAGATAATGACGTATTTTGTCAAATCTCTTCAACAAAGTCAATGCCAACAAGAAACACACAAGTGTGTGATTGCGGTTTTGCGCAGCACAGCCCTCTGAAAATATATGGAGTTCCCTCACATTTTCTGGAACATGGTTTTCATATATTCATTCAACAAAGAACACACTTCATTTGGGTCCATTCGCCCACAAATAAAGATTTGCATTTCTAGTTTTCAGATCATGAATTCCAAAAACAAAAGCCCATAGTTTGTATTGTTGCTTACGAGATTATACAAGCTGGCACATAGTGCTTGAAATACGGGTCTGAAGTGGTTCCCTCGTAATGCCAGTTTCTGCCGCTCGGAGCACTGTTCTATCTTAAATATTCATAGCAGAACACTGAAATGACATTGGCATTTGGGACATTTAAAGCACTCACCATTGCTTATTAAATGCTTCGTACAATATTTTACGGATAATAGATGTAATTTCCAAACTTCTACGTCTCAATTATATTACAATAAAAGGCTGCCATTCTTGATATTAAAAGATACTACATATTATAAACTAAGGTACTACCTTTCTGTTGTTCAATTCATACACCGTACCTTTTTTGAAATAAAGAAACTTAATATATTTTACATGAACACTGTAGTCTACCTTTTTCACATATTCATTTATTATTATTATTATTATTATTATTATTATTATTATTATTATTCCAATGAATTAAGGTACTGTATTATCTTCCATTTCCCTGACTTCATAATTTAATCATTTGTAAGTGGGCGTAACTTATCCCTTTCTTTTTTAAAAGTATATTGATGTTGAAGTGTTATGATTTTTACTAAAGCAAACAGCAGTCACAATACATGATTAGTACAAATGCGCGATTTTTTTTGCACACCTTGCAGCTGTGAAATAAATATCTAATAGGCCTGTTGATTAACCTGTTAAACCTCGCGCGAAAGATCTGAAAGCTTCGAGACCATTGATATTTAAATGGTAGATGACGGTTTCTTGTCAGGCGTATATTCCACTTGTAGAACATTTCTTTGTCAGTCAGTCACTTGCTCACTATAATATGCGCTTGTATTACATTACGGAAGTATTCAGTTGTAGTATTTTTAATTGTGTGTATATAGAGTTAAAGTGCGTGTATATATGGTATTGGTATTGTATTAAATTGTGTATGTATATATAACATTTCAATTGTTTAGTTTAAGTGTTTATAAGTTGCAAGTAGACCTATTGTTACGAAAATGGCTCCATTATTTCAAAATTAAAAGGAAAGAAGTTTCATAGTCAAACTAAAGAGGCTATGAACAATGTACTCGTGTTTACGTATAAGAAAGCTTCTCAAGGGACAGACATTCCACTACATAAAGTTCAAAAGCAAATGACAGTGGCTATAGACGTGTCTCGTAGTAGTGCCCAAAAAATTGTGGCAGAAGCGAAGAAAATAGATAGTGGTAATGGTACGTGTTTCGAAACGCCGGATAAGAAGAGAAGTAGTGTCTTAGAACTAGACGCGTGTGATGAAAGTGTAGTGCGTAGGAGAGTGTCGATAGTGAAGGGATGAGTTGCCTCCAGAAACATAAATTGTAAGTTAGATTCAGTAAGAGAACTATGTGAGCAGAAATTTAACAATGGCTGAACTCGATTGGCGTCCTCTTTGTGAAAATGTAAAAAAAAAAAATAGAACAAGATTATATGGACCGGGAAGTACTGTTTGATGACATCATAGACCCAATTATCATAAATCTCGGTGGTATCAGCGATGATGACGACAATGACGGTGACTTCAGCTATGAGATGAGATGGAAGGGATAGCAGAGCTGAAGACTCCGACTAGCAGCTCGAGATAAGAGGTCAATGTTTTCAGTTAGATGTTTGAGCGTATTTGTTATTGTTTGCACTCTGCCCCCTCCCCCCCGCTTCTCCCCAGTGACGTCAGCCAGGCTTTCAGATCTTTTGCGCCAGCTGTACTTACAAATGGCTTTCAAGGAACCCGCATGTTCATTGCTGCCCTCACATAAGCCCTCCATCATCAGTCCCTATCCTATGCAAGATTAATCCTGTAGTGGGTAGTAATAGCAAATGCTATGATATTTTAGTGTGTGTAACAGTTTTTAAATTAGGAGTTAGAATTAAATTAATTAGGAAGTTAGACTACAATATGTGTGGTTAGAAATGGTTTTCGAATTTGACCATTTCCCAAAACATAAACAAATATCTCAGGAATCTCAGGGACAATATTTTTTAGGATTTGCTGCCCATAGGCACATGCGCATCTGCTCTCCCTGATCCCCATTTCATTTTTAGTAATGTCTGAATCTCGCTCCCCTGAGCTGTTTTCTGTCGTCACTAATGACATGTCAATTTAATGAAAACATAAAGTAAAATTTTTCGGTACACCATGCAGTGATAACTATACTTTATCACAACGAATAATTGTAGTAATTATTATGTATTACTCTTAATGTAATAATATTTGATTTGGCTTGGAGGATGAAGGGAGTATGTTACACTAAACTCGGCATGCTCAACATTAAAATCACATTGCTGCATATGTTGTATCCTAAATAATGCAAATTGTATATGTGTTAATATTCAGCAGTAATAATTAACCATTGTGGTGGAATATTTCGCTACTATAAATGATGATGGTAAATCATACTCTTTTCCTCAAATAACGCTTGTCTTAAGGCAAGACAAGCTAAGAACTATATTAGTTTGATTTTGATGATGATGATGATGATGATGATGATGATGATGATGTTTGTAAGTAGCAGAATCCAGTAGTTCACTTTCAGCAATTATAACAAATTAGAGGGAACAAAATCTGAAGGAAAAACACGGAACTGAAAACAATCAACTTGCCAAAGTAAATTAACCATATGAACAATGTAGTTTGGAAGCAAAATTTTTAATTCAACAAATTCAGACTTTCGAGAAACAAAATTGTAAATTCTATTAAATGACGCTGAAAATATGCATATTGATATTTAACAAGTCATCAATAAATCTCAAATAAGACTGTAATATGCTCGTTATGTTTATAATCTTCGTACTCGATCAGTAATGCAAAATTAATCAAAGAATTTTCACGATACACAATGCTTAGTAATGGAACTATTCATCATTTAATAGGATGGCGAGGTGAACCTAGCAGCAGAAATTATCATGACACTCAGAGACCCTCTCTCGATCGTACTGTGCACCAGCTTGTATAATCTCGTAAGCAACGGTTTGTAATTTGTATAGTAGAATACTTCCTGTACTGGTATTTGAAATAATAGGATGTTTCGCATAATCTATTGATAATCTCATTACATTTTCATTCTGGCATTTCTTCTTAATCTCACTAAGATTACTATAAAACTTCTTGTATTTTCGAGTGTGCACCATCAGTTCAGCAGCTGCTGCTTTCTTCGCAGTTTCATTTAAGGAGTCACTGTTCAGTTTTGATTTCAACTTTTCACACTTACTGCAGGCTTCTACCTGTGACCTACCAAATCTCTAGAAATAGTTTGCTTTAAAATAGTTATAATAGAACTAATATGACACTTTTGATTTTGGATACTTTTGTTTGAAAAGTGTATGCATGATTTTTACATTTAGTTTAGTATTCAGGTGTTTGATTGGCCATTTGAATAATGTACTACATTAACCCCAAATGATTCTGTATGCTGAGCAACTTGTTCACATATTTCTGGAGGCATAGCTGTAGTTCCAATTTGTTTTTATTTTCAAAGGGATATAAGTCAATGACTTAACTCTATTTCAACATAAGCATACAGTTATACTCAATGATAAAATGATAGGACGTGCAAAGACTTAAGTCCTTTTCATACAAAAAGCTGTATTTAGGGATGTACCGTATATCACAGTAAACTATATAACTCAGTTTTGCTCATTTAGTGACTTAACCCCTTTTCAAAATAAATTATTCAATTAAATTTATTTGAACCACACATAATAAAGGGAATGGAACAAAAATTGCGAATTTGTAAATATTAATAAAACTTAAAAAGATTAATTTTGTGGTACATTTTACCTTATTTAAGTGTTTATTTAAAATTGACTGTAACCTTACATTTTTAACAATCAGACAGTTTTTGTGACTCCTTTCACAATTTGGACAAAAAACCTAAAAAAAAAAAAATAAAAAAACCTATTTGAATTACCTAAAATGGACTTCTTAAAAACCTAAAAATCCAGTCCTTAGTGATCAGTATTTTCAAGGAGGTAAAATCAGATATGAAAATAGCCGAAATGATTGAGAGAAATCAGGCAAGCACATTATAGAAGGTGTATAAAAGAAAACAGAATTATTGTTAAAGTAAGATAGTTCCAAATCAATATTGAGAGTGAGGGATAAAAAATGGATTATAAGAGAAATATCTGAAAATGCTAAACTAAGTGCAATAGAATTGGACACAGAAATAGAACGATTAATTACATAAAAATGTTAGTGATGAAACTGTCTGAAGGGTAGTAAAGCAAACAGGAGTTGTTAAAAGGAAGCCCTGTGTCAGGAGAAAAAATCACTCAGCTGGAATGGAATTTTGAGAACAAAAGGATTCTGGAGTCCGAGGTTTTGTTTGTAGATTTTTATGGATAAAATGGACGTAATTGTGTGTTAACCCTTCAGTACTTGCATGGGTGACACCTGTCAACCAGCGTGTTTCTTTTCATTATATTTCCTAGGAAGGGTGATTTTTTAGTTTCTGTCTTGAAGTTGCTTGTGTAACTTACGTAGTTAAGGTTTTATTCTTTTGGGTGACAGTAATTGTCAACCACGCGACTTTTTACATTACAGTTTCTGCAAGTATTTATTATCACGTTTGTCAGTTATATACTATATCTAGAGATAATTTGTTCTATTGAACTTCGAAGGATTGTAGATCTACGTTTATCAGATTGCTTCAGAGATTAGAAGTCATTCTCAGGTATTACTGTTAATATTCAAGAATCCGCTATGCCAGCTCCAGAACAAAGCAATGGATCCAGGGACTGTTGTTACCAGTTTGGTAGGTCTTGAGACAAAACGACTAGAAATGGTGTGTGAAATGTTCAAAACAGACATGTACTGACCATTTGAGGAATATTTGTGTAAACTGCTTGTAAAAAAGACTTTTGAAGGATAATCAAAGGAAAATAGGACACAAGCTATTCAGGATTGTATAGAAAGATTTTCACAACTAAGCAAGGGTTATAAATGCGTTTCAAATATTAATTTTATAGGTAAATGTAGAAAGTATTTGAAATTGATACATAAATAATTATCTATTATAAATTAATTCTGTTTCAAAACTATGTTTATATTTATTTATAAATAAACTATATATATTCCATAGTAACCATTCATATCGAAAAGAACGTTCAAATTCATTCTCTAAAGCAAGAATATAACTTGGGTGACAGCTGTCCCCCACATGATTGAATATATTACGCAAAAGTACGCGATTATTGAAGGGTTAATAAACTGGAGAAAGCTTCTGGAAAAATCTCGAACTGTTGTGATAGTGGTAGTGTATGGTGCGGATATGTATTGCAGATGTTTGAAAATTTCATTTTATCGTATACAGTCAGTATTGAAAGTTAAAGAGTCAAGACAATTTCATATTTTACCTGAAACGTTCAAAGGAATGGTGCATTTGCGACTGCCCAAAAATAATGAAAACCCCCAACTAGTTGTAATTGTAAATATTTTATTAAATTAGAAAAGTAAATTTGAAGACACTAGCTTTCTGTTGAAGAAGACTTAAGGAAAGAATTGCAAAAATAGTCCTGAACATATAAAAAAAAAATTCTGGTAGAATCCATTCAAAGAAGTTGTGGCAAATAAGGGTGTACTAAAAGATGTCATATGTATGAGATATACATTTCTAGTCTTTTTTAAAATGCAGAAATTGTATAATATTCATCGAGAACTTGAGATTTTAAAATGTTGATGTCCATATTACTTTTGATTGCCCTTTCCACTACATTTATTCTGGAAATATATTTATTAAAATGAACGGAATAAGTTTATATTTTCTTAATTGTCCCAAGCTGCCATTTTACTTCTAAGGGCTGTACTTTACCTCAACGCTGAGAACTGCACAAAGTCATGCTTATAATATAAATCGCCCATCACAAAAACAGTGGTATGATTCATTTTCATGCAAAATTGCATGACTTGCCACAAGAGACATTAGAATGATCACCTATTTAAGGTCTAGGAGAAGAACTTTGATAACACAAAGAAGCAATCAAAATATCAATATTGTTGGACCAAAAGATATTATGTGTATGAGATATACATTTCTAGTTTTTTTTTAAATGCAGAAATTGTATAATATTCATCGGGAACTTGAGATTTTAAAATGTTGATGTCCATATTACTTTTGATTACCCTTTTCACTATATTTATTCTGGAAATATATTTATTAAAATGAACGGAATAAGTTTATATTTTCTTAATTGTCCCAAGCTGCCATTTTACTTCTAAGGGCTGTACTTTACCTCAGTCCTGAGAACTGTACAAAGTCATGCTTATAATATAAATCGCCCATTACAAAAACAGTGTTATGAGTCATTTTCATGCAAAATTGCATGACTTACCACTAGAGACATTAGAATGATCACCTATTCAAGGTCTAGGAGAAGAACTTTGATAACACAAAGAAGCAATCAAAATATCAATATTGTTGGACCAAAAATATACATATGTCAATGTTGTGACTATATTGCTACGTTTCCCATGTACATTGTCACAAAACTCTGCTTAAAATAATTACGATACCTGAACAACAAATTTTTTTTCTACTGACCTGGTAGTGTTGAACAGCTATTCAGTTTTCAAAGTGCAGGTGTGGGATTTCAGTAAAGTGATCAAAGAAAAATGGAACTGAACAATATGTACATCTTAAAAGCCAATTTTTCACATTCAACATCACTTCGCATTCAAGCAGTCCAGTATCAAAAGTCATACTAATTACATTTTCAAATGATATTAGAATGTCAGTATCACAACCTGCCTTTTGCCAAGCATATTGCAACATACAGCAGAGGGTTTGGAATTGAATGGGTTACATTAGTTGCTTGTTTATGCAGATGACGTGAATATTTTAGGAGAAAATCCACAAACGAATTCGACTTGAAGCAAATAAGGAGGTAGGTTTGGAAAGAAACCCCGAAAAAACAAAGTATATGATATGTCTCATGACCAGAACATAGTACAAAATGGAAATATAAAAATTGGAAATTTACCCTTTGAAAAGGTGGAAAAATTCAAGTACTTTGGAAAAACAGTAACAAATATAAATGACACTCGAGAGGAAATTAAACACAGAATATATATATATGGCAAATGCCTATTGTTATTCAGTTGAGAAGCTTTCATCATTGAATCCGCTCTCGAAAAAGCTGAAAGTCAATGGAGGACATTTTGAACAATCAATTAAATGAAGTTAATTATTTATTGTTTACTGCGACATAATGTTAATTCTGATTTCAGCCTTAAAACTATTTCTGATAGTTAATGTTATCCATGTTCAAAACATCCTAAAATGAAAGTGACAAAGTATTGTTAGTTATTATGAACTTCTTTTAATTTAAGGAGTACAGGTGCAAACTGACACTTTATAACTTCTTGTTAGTAAAATTAATTGCCACATGCACGTGTTTGTATGAAAGTTAGTGAAATTGTATTACCTTTCTTTCTTATTGTGTGGAGATACATCGTCAATTAAATGAGATTTTCCAAAATGTACAATTTCAAACACCCTCTTTCAGAAAATGTTAAAAAAGTTATATATTCCTAATTTAAAAATTTATTCGATGATGTCATAGCTCATGCAACAATGACTGTGGAAAAGATTCACATTTACAAAATAAATCCATTTAAAAATGAGATTCGACATGTCTGAGCATTTTTCTTAAAAACCTTCCATCTAATTATAAAACACATTATGCTTTACTTTTGAAAAACCCTGTATAATGAATAATCTGATGATACTTCTGAAAGCCACTGGAGTAGCTCAGTTGGTTAAAGTGCTTATGTGTCAGTCTGAAGTTGCGCTCGGGCACTGGTTCAATCTCCACTTGGGGTGATTACCTGGTTGGATTTTTTCGGAGGTTTTCCCCAGCTGTAAGGTGAATTCTAGGTAATCTATGGCGAATCCTCGACCTCATCTCACCAAATACCGTCTCGCTATCACCAATCTCATCGACGCTAAATAACCTAATAGTTGATACAGCATTGTTAAATAACCACCTAAAAAAAAAAAGATACCTCTGAACACTGGTTTTTTTTAGTTCGGACGTGTTTTTTTTTTTTCCCCCTTAAACATATACTGTATTATGGAAGTTTGACCTCGAGGTGTCCACATAAATTTGGTAATTGAATGAAAAAATAACTTACAATTAGACAAAGCCCTACTATATTCGAAAGCAGTTCGAAGGAATATGGTTTGTTGGAAGTACGCAGACGGCCATAGACCAGCCTAATTGAAATTATTGTTTCCTGTTATATGACAGAATTATACCAATTTACCCTGGAATAGTCAATTGATAATCTTCTACTTAGAACTATTTTCACATGAGTTTCATATAATGTAATGTATTGTTTCTTTTATTTATTTTTTTACGTGAAAGTTATATCGCCATTTGATTTATTATATTTCAAGACTATCAATGAAGAATGAATTATATACAAAACAGATTGGGAGTTTCTTCTTACAGAATAATGATCCAGGTGTCAGGATTTTACTGCATAAGTAAGTTAATGTGGTTAAATTGAGAGCTTTATTTAGAATAGTTGCTTCATTAATACTGACTGAGTGTTGACTGTGGTGCATGATTTTCTTTAAGTTTATGTTGGTTTTATCAGATTTGTTAATTTCAGTTGCAGAATAATAGGAGCTCTAAATAAAATACTATAATTTCCACTAGACAAATTGCGACACGATGTATTAATAAGTCGAAACTTGAATAATCTCACTTTTGTAGATGGACAATTAGTGAAGTCACAAGAGAGGAGGGGAGAGGGAGGGAGAGAGACAGACAGACAGACATACAGTGTGAAACATGTATAACGTAATATGCAGTTAGTGACATTTTGTAGAATAATTATAGACCATTATAGTGATATAAATTTCTTAAACTCCCTTAACTCGTCGTCCTGCTTCATATGCAAAATAAAGCATTTGAGTCATTCTCTGGAACAAGAACTTAACTACAAAATCTTGAATTTGAGATAGAGAGCATACATTTTAGATTTGATATAAAAACATTGCACAGAACGACCTTCAAATGTTCCTAGAAGGGCTGTGTGTGTTGGAGGAAAATATTTTGTCAGGAGGGAGATATGTTATTGAGGATTCAACATATGCTGGAAATGGAAAAATGATGTAACATACATTGAGTTGATATTCCAGGGACCACCTTAATTACAGCCGTTTGTGAAAAATGAAGATATTTAATTACTATTGAAAATATTGAAATACTGAACTAAATTCAGATTAGTGAGACAAATTTTGTGTACATAAACCATGTGGTAGAAGAAAAAAGGCCCTATCAAAATGTTGGAAATGTGGTGGTGATTTAATTAATTAACACATATTCCTTTCGTTTGAATGGAATGTAAACTCATACATGTATTTGTGTGCATGTGGTTTTCATGTTTACTGCTGACTAATTCATTATTATGTAGTTACTTTGTGGCTAGCATTCAGGAGTCATAGCTGTAATTTCATACTGCACAGACTCTGATGATTTATTTCCCATATTTGTGATTTCAAATCGTCATTGATGGTTTAGCAGTGATCATTCTAGCTGTTGGATTTGAGATTCGCTTGTTCAAGTAAGATTCGTTGACAATTCTCATCCACATTGAAAATTGACACTGGATAACCTCTGCAGTTGAGTGTTATTAAATAAAATACTACTGTTACCTGTGATTTAAAGTAAAGTACACAGGGATCATTGATACAAGACTGTTTAATTTATGAGGAATGAACATTGTATTAGGACTTGTGATATCTATGTAGTCTACTATGTATATATGGATTATTGTTAAAGTAGGCTTACCTTTTCTTCAGAGCTCCAGAAAAATCTGAAAAAAAATTGTTTAATTTCTTAAGAAATGTTTTGAGGAAGCTAATTATTGTGTTAGTATAAGTTCATTATCCTTTTACAATATTCGCCATTTTAAAACTATAACAACTCCCCAAAGATAAGTACTGAACAGTGTAGTCTGCTTCTGATTGTCACTCAAATGACAAATTCTGATACCGACTTAGGGCCTTTAAGAGAGATATGTTGAAAAATTTGGGTACAGATTTCGCCTTACTGAATGAAAGAAATTTGCATTTGTTTACACTTTATCTTATATGAAGCAACTTTGTTAAAATATAATTGTTTGAAATTTAATTTATCACATTTTTGAACAAAATGAAAAGTTTTTAGAAACTTAATTATATTAGGCCTACCGGGATATAAAATGTGCTTATGTGATTGCTGATGAGTTACTTGGTAATTAAAGTGTTCAGAAATAACAATGTCTCCTAGAATAACATTTTAATTAAAGGCATGCTTTTTCTCTGCAGCTATTTTTTCTACATATGACACAAATTTGCAGTCTAAATGAGTTTGCCACATGACTTGTTGTAGTACCTAATAATTGACTATGATATGTAGAGTTCGGAGCAACTTTTCCTGCTAACACAAAGTTCTAGTTGTCTTGCCTTAAAAATATATTAGTTTGATTCTGAACTTAATATAAGTTACATTTGCAATCCTGTATCTTTCAACAACGTTGGAATTTAAAAAGTGCCATTTAATTTTTGTGGTAATTTTCACATTTAATATGTTAATCATATTGAAGTATACAATAAAACCTGCCCTTAATGGAATCACAAGAAACCGGGAAAATTGTCTGCTAACATAAGTTTTCTGTTTAGTGGAGGTGTACTATAAAAATTAAACCAGGGACATGCATGTAATTCAGATGACATAAAAATCTTACTTACCGGTATTTAGTTACATTATAATTGAACACATGCAGACATTACACTGAACAGAAAGAATTACACTTTTTTTTTCCATTAGTCAAGCAGGGTTTCCTGCACACCATTTATATTTTTTGGTTACCTGACTTTCCACAAACACTTAGTCTGAGAAATGATACGAAGCATATCTTTATAGCATATTCCTGTACAATAAGATCCGACACACAGTGATTTTTCCCACTCTGACACTGACAAATCACTCCCACATTACTTTATTAATGTCTTTATTTGCAGTTTTCTTAAGTTCTCTTTTCATTTTTCCATTAGCACATCTTTTCCCACATCTGCAAAATGTCCGATATCTTCTTTAGAATCTCATACACTTGAGTTTAGAATCTCATACACTTGAGTTTTACCACCATTGAATATCTTCATGATCTTTTTAACAGATAATTTATCTCGTTCACTTGCATGAATCACTTTTACTCTCGTGTTAAGTTCAAGCACAATTTTAATCTTTGAAAACATAATAACAACTGCCAGACGAAGAGGAGCCCTTACCGAGTAAAAATTCTGGAAGGAGCAAACAATTTAATTTCAATACAGGTAGTCATGGATGAATACTGCGGGTAGTGTTGTAGCATTAAAATCTGAAGTCCAAAGGTGACTGGTCAATCATTAAAACAGGAACTGGGAAGAACACAGATATGTAACAATCAGGAGGCAATTACATTACAAAATTCAGTAAGCAAGACAACAAGGAAAAAAATTTACAAAGAAGAAAGGAAATGTATTTGGCTTCACCTTTCAACTCTTCTTAGAATAATGAAAGAGTACAGCTTGAACTTGTAGGTGGTAATTGACCATAAAATGTATCAATTGAGATGAGCTATGCTTGAATACATGGTTTATTTGTGGTAACAGGGGATGTCTTAACACTGAGACCAACTGATCATGAATAACTGAAACTATTCATAAGTTTAAATATATGCTCAAACTAAAATTCTGTACTATGTATAGGATACCTAATTTTTTCTAAATGATACACTTCGGAACATTGAAATTTTCCATATAAAGACTTGATTTGATTTCCGTTTTTATGTGAGACAGTTTCCATTTAATCCAGGGAATTTAACATGTTTTTTTTTTCAGGTATAAAGTGACGAGACCAGAAAATACTCTCATTTAATGCAGTTTTTACTGTATTTTCAATATTTTTATGTTATCATTAAGAAAAAATTGTAAAACAATACATTTATTTCTTGAATAATTCATAGTAATGGTTCAGATAATTATGTATTATTTGTTTTGTTCATACAGGCTATGCATGATCATGGCATATTGTTTATTGTATTGACATAATTACAAATTCCTTTCGAATTGAATTTTTTAAACTATGAATTCGATTAATATAAAAAAAATATTTTTGTTACAGGAACTTCTTAAGAAAATGACTGTATCAAGAACATTCCCTTGGAAACTTGGAAGTTTCCTTTTGTTGTTAGCAATTGCTGGTCTCCTGTCATATGATATTAGCAAACATGGATCATTCCGATGTGAGTAATATGTGTTATATTTGTGGAAAAAAAAATTATTTCTATTATGCTGTGTAATTTAAAAAGTATGGTGCTATGTAGTATATAGTGACTAAAATGCTACTGTTCACGCCTATGATTTTGTAATAAAGGATGTAACCGTGACCTTGTTACAGACTTTTAGGGATGGTAGGGTGATCAACATGAACAACTTGCATATAAAAACCCATTTTTGGGAACATTTCGTTTGGTGGTTGTAAGGCTCTAACAAAGGCTTGCAGCTTTTCTTTCATTTCCATTTGGTGTTTCATAAATGAAATATATAAACTAAAATAAATACAATACAGTAATGGCATATAAAGATTCAAGTAATACATTTAAACTAAAAATAAGCTGCACTAAGAAATAAATTATAGGATTCAGTAGTGAACTATATTAAGCCTGCGAATTACATGTAAACAGTAAAGTTAATGGGAGGGAAAGGAGATACAATTTATTATGAATAGACAAATTATATTTTGCATTTAATGACAGTGGGGTGTTTGATTGTTTAATAGATGAATTTTCAGTTACTGTGTAAATGTTTTTTCAGGTCAAAATCTTTCTATTAACTTTCAGCTTATCCTTATATAAGAGACCTGTTCAGAAAGTTCCGGATTGGCGCGAAATGTCGTGGGTACTTTGATTTGAAACTGCTTCAAGTTGCATTCATTTAATCCTATTAGTCATTGTTGGATGTTTTGAGTAGAACAGTGCATCGCGTATTTTACGAATTTAGAGATGATCGAGTTACAGGAGCAACACATCTGCATTAAATTTTGCGTCAAACTCGATAAAATCTTTACTGAGATACACCAAATGCTCCAGCAAGCCTATGATGATGAGTGTTTAATCCGTACTCGGTGCCATGCATGGTTTATGTGGTTTAAAAGTGGTCTGATGTCAGTTGATGAAGAGTCTCTTTCAGGTCGTCCTTCAGCGTCTACCGATGATGCAAAAGTCACGCAAGTTAACGAAATTGTACATGCCAATCGAAGATTTGATTGTTCGAGAAATTGCAGAAGAGTGCAACATTCGATTGGATCATGTCATGAAACCCTGACACGGAAGATTGGAATGCATTGTGTTGCAGCCAAGTTCATCCCATGCTACATGACTTGAGCAGAAGGATTATCGTATCTTGATCTGTGAAGAGCTTTTGAATCACTCCAATGAGGACGAAATGTTTCTTAAGAGAATTGTAACTGGTGATGAGACATGGGTCTATGGTTATGATGTTGAGACTAAGGTTCAGTCATCACAGTGGGTTGGGAAATGTTCTCCAAGAACAAAAAAGCTCGTCAGGTCAGATCAAATGTCAAAGTCATGCTAACAGTTTTTCTTGACATTGAATGAGTAATTCATCATGAATTTGTGCCACAGGGACAAACTGTTAATCGATGATACTATTGAAATGTTCTACGACGTCTCAGAGAAAATGTGAGAAGGAAACGGCCTGAAATGTGGAGACAAAATTCGTGGTTCTTGCATCACAACAATGCGCCAGCACATGCATCGCTGTTGGTTCGCGACTTTTGCGCCAAAAACGAAATGATTGTGTTGCCTCATGCTCCGTACTCACCTGGTCTGGCCCCAGCGGACTCTTTTTTTATTTCTCAAGTTGAAAACCGCGTTGAAAGAACGACGATTTGAAATTATAGATGAGCTAAAAAGGAATTCGCAGAGAGTGCTACACGGCATCGAGAAAAAAATATTCCAGGACAGTTTCCAAAAGTGGAAACGGCGTTGGAACTATGTATCAACCGGGAAGGAGAATACTTTGAGGGAGACCATGGACAATAAATTACAGGTAATCCTAGAGATAGATTTTTAATAAAGTTCCGGAACTTTTTGAACAGGTCTCGTATTGTGACAAAATGACTTTATTTCTTCCTGTCTTCTAGAATGGAAGCAATAATCTTGTCCTGCTTCTTATTCCATAATTAAAATCATGTTCCAATTCAATTTTTGTTCTTTTTTACTTGTGGGTTTATCCGCTTACTCATAGTTAATTTTGTTTTCATGCTTATAAATCTTACTAAAGTTGGCAATTTGTTTCTTTTCATAGTCTGTATGCTTTTCAATGTGTCCTTTACCCACGTCTAAATTGAAAGGTTCCCAACATACATTGTACAACTGACTCATAAGTTTCCACTCCATTCTCCCACACCCCCCTTTCTGAGGTTGGTCCGAGGACTTGCACCATAATCTAAGGCTTATTGTGCTGATCTCATTTTGGGATGGTTGTTTAAGTCCTTAGGACAGCATTCCTGAGTATGTGATCACTGCTTGGTGCCATCTTATCAATTCAGCTACAGCATCTAGGTCTGGTCGATTCTCCTTATTGATATTCTGCAGCCTCCTCACAACAATGACATGTTGGCAAATCACGTAATACGTCCTGCTGCATCCTATATTGACTTGAAGATCGCAGCACCATAGATATTGTGATTCACTATGCTACCATCTGTCTTAGGGAGCTACACAGCTCTGGCAGCTCCCTGGTCTGTTCTGGTCCATTGTGAAAGCCCCTATGCCTCCCTAGGAGCTCCCCCAACAGATATCTGTAGGTGAATTATGGCACTATGTCTGTTGGATTTCCTGGTCAATCTGAAACTATTGCAGATGATAGATGAAGGTGAAATGAGTCCGAGATTAAACTCTGGAAGTTACCCAGCAATTCTGCTTTGGATGGTTGGGGGGGGGGGACCTAGGGAAGAAACCTCAACCAGGTAACTTGTCCCAACCAGGATTTGAACCCAGGTCTCCTCGTTTCACGTTTGGACAGACTAACCATTACTCCACATTCATGTCCCAGATCTTTTAATCAATTATTAGACTCTTTTTTTCCTCTGTATTCGTCAAAATATTGTTTAATTATTTAATGCAGCAAAGACTTGATTTACATCATTTGTCTAAAAGAAAGCAGAGAGGGCTGTAGATGCCTATTCAGTGGAGATGCTTTGCCAAGCAGTCACGACCTGTTGTCATTCTGAACTCTGAAACTCTGTTGTTACTTCTTGGCCAGTCAGGAATATCTGTGAGCTTGGCTGTCCATGTTCTGTCCCGAATTCTATCTTCATGTTTCTGTTTGTGTTCATCAATAATTTTTTTGGTACATGATGTTTCTTGCCATATGATAAGGTATTTCTCATGTTGCACTTTGAAGTATCATAGGTCCCTTCTTGGCAAGCTCATCTGCCCTCTCATTACCTTTCATTCCACACTGAGATGGGATCCATTGAAAATCGATTTTCTTTTGTAAATGGTGAAGCTGTGTAAGCAAATTTTTGTAATCTGTGATGAATGATTTTTGAAGATGTTTGAGCTTTTCTGTTGAAATTGGTTACTGCCTGGATTGCTGACTTAGAGTCAGACAGTATGACTGCAGAGGAGTAAGATGATATTATTCTTCATTTGGTTATTTTCATGAAGAAGTTCTTCAGTTTTTTTTCTTGTTTGTTTCAATGTTATCTTTTAACTTAGCTATTGTTTGACTGTCCTCATGTAACTTTTGTGGCCTTCATAAGCCTTATGACTCATGCACGTTTATTGTTGGCCTGAATATCTCCATTTCTTTTCTAATTAATTCTTTCAGCAATTCCTTCTCATTCTTGGGTCCTGTGTTCAGCTCCATTTTTTAGTTTTCAGCACTGCATCTTCGTACATATCATTTATTTGTAGGGTGTTGCCTGCACCACACTGCTTACTGCTGTCTTTCAGAGCTCCACTCACGTGCATTCACACTCTCTCGTTACTTGTTGATGACTGGAAATCTTCATATAGAAAACTAGTTCGAAAGTTGACCACCTGGTTATCTGAAATCACCAACTTATAGTTTGAGTTCTAGAATTTGGTAAATCATATTTTTAGCAGAGTCCAAGAAATGCCCTTTCCTTTTGCAGACAAAACTTACAGGTATTCATTCTTCATCAAAATTTATTAAACAGAATATTCTAGATCTGCAAAAATATTTAACTTCAAATCTGATAAAATTACGTGCTAGACTAGTGCATCTAGATAGAACATGGAGAATGGCGAATGAGATATAATCATGAATTATATGAACTATACAAATCACCTGATATTATAAGAGCTATTAAAGTGTCAAGATTGAGGTGGGCTGGACATGTGAAAAGAATGAGAGAAACTGAACTATCAAGAAGGATATTGGAATGCAAACTAGAGAGAAGAAGACCAAGAGAATGACCAAGGCTGAGATGATTGGATGGACTGGTGGAAGATCTGAGTAGAATCGGAGTTAAAAGATGGTTTTCAGGGATAGGGAATCCTGGAAGAAGCTCGTGAAGGAAGCCTTGTGCTGTAGTGCTGATGATGACAATGATGAGACTAGTGAGGCTTCATACTTATTTATGTAACACAAACTTTGCAGAGACTGACTCAATTATCACTGATCACAATAGAAAAGAGAGTCTTTAGTAACTTTCGTTTCGTCCACTACTGTGAAGTAACAGTATGTCTGACCTTGGATCCAATCTCATTTTGACATAATACCAAAGACATTTGAGAAGTTAGAAGCTAACAATTTTACCTTTATGTCAGTAGTTCAAAAGTCGAAGATTAGGAAGATTGTTGTAGAAGTTCCCAGAATTGTGTCAGAAAAATGTGAGTCTGTGTTGGACAAAAATGAGTCTTACAAGGTACTCGCTGAAGTGAATGAAGTTCTTGAACGTAAGACAAACATTATTCCAAATTATTAAACTATACTAAGCGCATTTCAAACTGGCAGATCAAGATAAAGTAATGGACTGCATTTGTGGCGTGTGCTTATCCCATTCCTGGTCCATTCTCCTCAACTAAAATCGGCTGGGACAGCCGGGATTACCATTGCTTCAGTTCAATAACTCGTGCGTTGTTTGTACGTGACCTTGATCTGCCAGTTCGAAATTCTCTGACAATAACTGGTCTAGGAACTACAAATATGCATCCATTACGTTATGTGATGTGAAACGGAGCTTCTCATCATATAAAATAATGACAGACAATACAGTCTGCTTTCTCAAAATGTAGAGAAATTATATTAGTCGTATATTGCTACAAATAGATTAACTCGATTCTACTGTATATTATTATTTTAATGTAAATAATTATCCTATGTAAATGGTGATTACAGGTCTTTCTGGATTGTACTCATAGCTTTAATTAAACATTTTACTATAGTGTTAAAATAAGTATATTATTAATTTATTATTGATACGAGTTTTTACTTGAATGTCCATTACTTTTTACCATCTGGGTATCATATTTAAAACTGACCAAAAAAAGAAGTTATATTATTTCATATTTTTACTTTAATTACAGTGGTGGTGGTGGTCATGATGATGACGATGATTATGGTGAACTGGATTAATTAGATTTTCTCTCTGAAACGTCACTGTCTAAACTGTTGACTAACTTGACTCACTTAAGATTTGCACTTAGTATGAAGATAATTCAAAATATTATAAATATTTAATGTTAGTTAAGTATTTCTCCTGCAAATTACTTGCTTACAGTTATTTCTTTTCCAGCATCAAGCACAGGAAATTTTCTTAATGACATTGGTGCTCTCCAATATGGTGAACATGCATGGACAAGGATTAAATTTTATTCAAACAAATCTTATCGGTAAGTATAAAATCGTTTATTAAATTTGGGGATTAGATAATAAAAGAATGTAATATGATATTAATCATATATTTAAATGATTGGTTGATTGGCAAACTTATTCGTGTTAAATTACATAAGCAACTGTGGCTTACAGCTGTTTTGGTGCTTCTTCACACCATCCTCAGAGCCTACTAGATCTCTGCGTCATCTCGAACTTCACTGCCTGTTGTGGGAGTGCGTTTGTGTGTTGAAAAGTGTGTGTGTTCTGAAATTGATCTGTGTGTTGAGAATTTGATTGGGGTGTGTTTTAGTGTGTGTGTGTATATTTCATATTGTTCTAGTGTGTTGAGTTTTTGGTTTTTGGGATGTATGTGTAGGATTTCCATGTCTGTATTTATGTTATTGTATGTGTGGTTAGCATTATGTGTTCAGCGCATGTGGATGTATTGTGTCCTCTGGTTATTGCTTTAATGTGTTCTTTGTAGCGTGTTTGGAATGATCTGCCTGTCAGTCCAATTTAAAACTTGTCGCAACTATTACATGTGAGTTTGTATAGGCCTGTGTGGTTGTATTTATTTGTTTGTGTTGTTTGTGTGTTGAGATGTCTTTGTAGAGTGTTTTCTGTTCTGTATGCTATGTTGTATTTCTGCTTTCTGAATGAAGATGCGATCTTATGTGTGCTTGTGTTTTCATATGTTAGTGTGATGTATTTCTTGTGTTCTTGTCATTATGTTGTGTTTTGCGTGTTTTTGTGTTTAAGTTTTTGTTTTGTCTTTCTTATGATATTGTCTATTATGTTTGGATTGTAACCGTTTTCTTGTGCTATGTATTTGATTGTGTTCACTTCTTCATTGTAGTGTTGTTGGCTCATGGGTATGTTGAGTAATCTGTATACCATTGTCCTGAATACAGCATGTTTGTGTTGTATGGGGTGGTTAGATGTGTTGTGTGTGTCTGGTGGTGGTGGTAGGTTTTCTGTATATTTTCAAGGTGTGTTTGTTGTCAATTTTTGTTATGGTGATGTCTAGGAAATTTATGGAGTTGTTGTTTTCAAGTTCCAGTGTGTATTGAAATTTTGGGTGTATTTTGTTTATGTATTCGTGTAGTTTGTGTATTTGTCGTTTGTTTCCTTTGTATAGTATGAGTATGTCGTCTACGTATCTGTGCCAGTATATTATGTTGTCTGCATATTTGTTGTGTTCATTGTTGAGTATGTATGTTTGTTCTATGTTGTGTAAAAAATATCTTAGCTAGTATGCTAGAAATGGGTGATCCCATGGGCAATCCTTCTGTTTGGGTGTAGTATTTGTTGTTGTAAGTGAAATAGTTTTGCTTTGTGATGATGTCTGTGATTTGGATGATTTCTTCAATGTGTTCTTGTGGTGTGTTATTGTTTATAAGCATTTGTTTTAGTATCTGTAATGTGTTTTGTATCGGTATGTTAGTGTACAAGTTAGTGATATTGAAAGGTGCTAGTGTTGCGCTGTCTGGGATGTGTTGTTGTTTTGTTTTGTTGACTAGGTCTATAGTGTTTTTATTGTTGTCTGTTTTTTCGAATTTTATGTTGTTTCTGCTGATTTTGTCCATGTGTGTGGCTAGTTTGTGTGCTGGTGCTTGTTTGTAGTTGATTAGTGGTCTGATTGGTATGTTTTCTTTGTGTATTTTGGGTAGTGCATTGAGTTTGGGTGCTGCTGGTTTGATGGGTTTGAGTTGTTTCATATTGCGTGGTATTACGTGTTTGCTTTTGTTGATTGTGTTTTTTATTGTGGTTTGGTATTGTGTGGTGGGGTCTTTTTCGAGTTCTGTGATGTTGTTTTGTTTAAAGTAAGTTTCTATTTTGTTGTTTAAATCTTGTTTGTGTAGTATTCCAGTGCAATTGCCTTTGTCTGCTTTGATGAAGGTGAAGTTGTGTTGTTGTTTTGCTTTTAGTGTTTTTATTCATCACAAAGCAAAAATATTTCACTTACAACAACAAAATATACTACATCCAAACAGAAGAATTGCCCATGGGATTACCCATTTCTAGCATATTAGCTGAGATATTTTTACACAACATAGAACAAACATACATACTCAACAATGACCACAACAAATATGCAGACAACATAATATATTGGCACAGATATGTAGACGACATACTCATAGTATACAAAGGAAACAAACGACAAATACATAAACAAAATACACCCAAAACTTCAATACACACTGGAACTTGAAAACAACAACTCCATAAATTTCCTAGACATCACCATAACAAAAATTGACAACAAACACACCTTCAAAATATACAGAAAACCAACCACCACCACCAGACACATACACAACACATCTAACCACCCCATACAACACAAACATGCTGTATTCAGGACAATGGTATACAGATTACTCAACATACCCATGAGCCAACAACACTACAATGAAGAAGTGAACACAATCAAATACATAGCACAAGAAAACGGTTACAATCCAAACATAATAGACAATATCATAAGAAAGACAAAACAAAAACTTAAACACAAAAACACGCAAAACACAACATAATGACAAGAACACAAGAAATACATCACACTAACATATGAAAACAAAAGCACACATAAGATCGCATCTTCATTCAGAAAGCAGAAATACAACATAGCATACAGAACAGAAAACACTCTACAAAGACATCTCAACACACAAACAACACAAACAAATAAATACAACCACACAGGCATGTAATAGTTGCGACAAGTTCTACATTGGACTGACAGGCAGATCATTCCAAACATGCTACAAAGAACACATTAAAGCAATAACCAGAGGACACAATACATCCACATGTGCCAAACACATAACTAATGCTTAACCACACATACAATAACATAAATACAGACATGGAAATCCTACACATACATCCCAAAAACCAAAAACTCAACACACTAGAACAATATGAAATATACACACACACACTAAAACACACCCCAATCAAATTCCGAACACACACACTATTTGACTCCACTTTTCAACAAGCAAATGCACCCCCACAACAGGCAGCGAAGTTCGAGATGACGCCGAGCTCTAGTAGGCTCTGAGGATGGTGTGAAGAATCACCAAAACAGCTGTAAGCTACAGTTGCTTATGTAATTTAACACGAATAAGTTTGCCAATCAATCAATCATTTATATTTAAGTGTTAAAAGTAGTGTACGCAAGATTCAAGATGGAATATTTAAAACAAAAATGATTGAAACATAAATGAAAATGATACAAGATATTTTTTAATAATTTCACTATGTTACAAATATAGAGGCATTCATTGTTTTAGAGCTTTGTAATGACTTCATCAAGGAAGACAGCAAAAGGGAAACCTATCTGTTGGATTTGTCTCCAAGAACTGTTCTTCTTCAGGGCTATATGTCGAATGGAGTATGAAAGGGTGAGAGAGTTGGTACACATATATGGATCTGTGGGTGAAGAGGGGGGGGATTTCACACAGAGAGAGAGTGGCCTGTTAGTAGTAATCACCACTGGCTACTAGTGTTGTTAATCGTAGTCCAGGATAACAGAGAGGGTTTGGAATTTAACGGGTTACATCAGCTGCTTGTCTATGCAGATGACGTGAATATATTGGGAGAAAATCCACAAACAATTAGGGAAAACACGGGAATTTTACTTGAAGCAAGTAAAGAGATAGGTTTGGAAGTAAATCCCGAAAAGACAAAGTATATGATTATGTCTCGTGACGAGAATATTGTACGAAATGGAAATATAAAAATTGGAAATTCATCCTTTGAAGAGGTGGAAAAATTCGAATACCTGGGAGCAACAGTAACAAATATAAATGATACTCGGGAGGAAATTAAACACGGAATAAATATGGGAAATGCTTGTTATTATTCGGTTGAGAAGCTTTTATCATACGTCTGCTGTCAAAAATCTGAAAGTTAGGATTTATAAAACAGTTATATTACCGATTCTTTATGGTTGTGAAACTTGGACTCTCACTTTGAGAGAAAAAACATAGGTTAAGGGTGTTTGAGAATAAGGTGCTTAGGAAAATATTTGGGGCTAAAAGGGATGAAGTTACAGGAGAATGGAGAAAGTTACACAACACAGAATTGCACGCATTGTATTCTTCACCTGATATAATTAGGAACATTAAATCCAGACGTTTGAGATGTATGAATCCAGAAATGCATATAGAGTGTTAGTTGGGAGGCCGGAAGGAAAAAGACCTTTGGGGAGGCCGAGACATAGATGGGAAGATAATATTAAAATGGATTTGAGGGAGGTGGGATATGATGATAAAGACTGGATTGATCTTGCTCAGGATAGGGACCTATGGTGGGCTTATGTGAGGGCGGAAATGAACCTTCAGGTTCTTTAAAAGCCAGTAAGTAAGTAAGATAAACATCAATAATAATATATGGCTCAAACAATTATTTGAAAGTGATTGGCATTGAAAAACAGGTACCATTGAGCTTTAAAAAGATGTCGTGGTAAACCTTCATAATTTTCTTGTTGAGAGTCGAGAATTCATTGGGAAAACAAGTAGGCCTATATCACACCTTAATCTTCCTTGTTGATGGTGTCAGTAATTCTGAAACATTGTGTGTGCCTACATCTATGACATGGTGTGAATGCCCAGAAAGCTCACATCAATTGAACTTGAACACAGTGAAATTCTTAAATCCTACAAAATTGACACCCCTGTAAGTTGAAACAGCAAAGTGTTCAGAATTATATTGGAGTAATTGCTAGTGCTGTTGATTGATCAAAATATTATTTAATCGATTAACTATTTGTATTTGATCGAGTTGAAAAAATGTTTTAATATACCGTAATACACAATTATTGTTAAATTCAACTTGTGTTTGGTGATAAGCTTAAGTATTAAATTAATGTTGTATATCTGTATACATATTATATCATTATATTACAAAACAACTGTTAATTACTTACTAACATATTTATTGTGAGGCTTATAGTTTATTGTGTCGATATCTCTGGGAATTTTTGAGACAAACATAAATAACAAAAAGTATGAAGACTGACCAAGTTAATACTGCTTCATCCATGATTTTAAACGTGTGAGTGGATTCACATACTCCGAATTAAGTGCCGCTCTACGTTTAGTAACAATGTTTTCAACATCACTAAACATGGAAAAACTTTTTTTCTGTCATACACTTCTCCACGATCATTCAATTTAAATCCAAACGTTTCACCGAGTTTACCTCTCAAATTCTCATATGACATAATGGAGTTTACACTTTTCACAAACCACAGAAAATTGATTTTTTTTTCTTTATCAAGCTAAACACACAATCTTCATATACAAAGTCAGTACAGAAACTGCAACTGCAAAACTACAGTGGTCGAAACAGAAGACTGGCCCCTATTGTAATTGAATTACCATATTTTAAAAAGAGAAGGTAGTTATGCTCTCACTTGCGCACAGTGTAGACATGGCTATTTTAAAAGGGATGAGGGGGACGAATCCCAGAAAAGTATGTATTTCATTTGCTGGGAAGATGAATTGACAACAAGGTAGAAGTTTTCTTGGAAAACCATAAATCTTAATAAGGGTTTCACATTGTCTTTCAACTTTCAATAGAGGTAGAGTAGGTCACTGTCCTTATATTTCCATCTCTTTCTGAAGTGTTTGTGCAAAGATTTTTCCTAGTCTACCTGGTTTACAATTAGAAAATAACAGTACTCTTGTGCTTTTTTAAGTAAGCAATTTCCGAGAGAGAAATATTGTCGGAATTTTTAGTATGCGTTTGTATCAACAAAATAATAATTAACATCAACTACAACCAATTAATTTTAATCGACTCGATTATTCGATTAAATCCCACAACACTAGTAATTATAGGACAATGCTATTCTTTGATGTTATTACTTTATTTGCGTGCATAAAAGTTAATGCTGATTTTAATCTTTCCTTTTAGCTGGGCTGAGGCAAACATTCCACAGTATTACAAGATAGTTGGTGAACATGCTAAACCATATCTGGATTTAATGTGGGATCTTTGTTTGATAGTTGGACACCAATTAATTAGCATGTATGAAAACATACATACATATGTCGAGGAAAAGACACCTGTTGTTATTGAATGGGTAAGTAACTTAAGCATTAATTTTTCCAATAACGTTAGATAAGCGGTGCTTTTATTTGTCCTTTCATCCCAAAGAAATGCTTTCCAGTCTCTCCCGTTCTCATTTTGGAGTAACTGGTCCTTCGATCTTAATTATTTTTATTTTTGCACAGAATTCAATTGTGAGAAGTTAGCTGTTTAGTCTAAATAAATCTTTTTTAAGAAATGATGTCCAAATTTTAAATAATTATTATTCATGACTTCAAATTTTATAGTTAGCTAAGTTGTTATTGACACAGGTTCAAGTTTTGTGTAGATTTGCTCGAATCTTGACTAGGGACCAGAATTTTAGTTGCTAAAAAAGTAGAAAAAAAAAATATTTTTTATGTGCCAAAGATTGACAAAATATTTGCTAAAAACTTATTCTAGGTTTAGGCCTAAGGACCTGTTCAGTCTCAATTCTCTATCTCTAACTATTGAATTAAGACATGAATGAGAAAGAGATTTTTTACATGGATGGGTTACCAAATCAAAGATGTTGTTAGACACAAAAGAACGAAATAGCAACATATTATTGAAAGCAAAATTAATGCAGAAGGCAGTGTCAAAATTAAAGGTGTTCCTAAATTAGTGTCTTTGCTTGTTTATAGATTTCATCCTGCTACAAAAACCGAGGATATAATTTATTTTCTTAAGCCTTGTTTTCCGAAGTGTCTTGCGAAAAATTAGATTTTAAACATTCTGTATCATACTCCTCATTCCAGGTTTAGATTTTTGAAGGTAATTTGAATACAGCATTTGAGCTGAACTTGTGGCCCAAGGACGCCTATGTTAAGACTTTTTTTTCATGCACATGACAAAAACAACAGCTAGATGAAGAGTGTGATTTTGCTCGTGAGTGTTTAACTACTTCTGGTCTTAATGTTCAATCCTTAAATAATAATATGAATGAAATTGAGAATATCTTAAATGAAAGAAAAATTTCTGCAGTTTATATATCTGAACATTGGTGCTCTCTTTAATTCACTTGAGTATTAAGTGAATATACCTGCATTTTGTAGATCTAGTCATTGTTGTGGTGTAACTATTTTTATTAGAGATAATATTCAATATATGTTAAGTTTTATGAAGAAAGAACTCTTGTTCTTGCTGTAATATTGCCTACCTCTAAAATTATTACTTTTTTTTTCATTTTATCACGCTCCTGATAGCAATAAAACTTTTTTTTTTTTTTTTTTTCCTATAGTGCTGTTGAGCTAATTTTGCTCGTACAAAAGGAAATTTTTGCCTCGATAATATTATTACAAATTTACTAAGAGGTTTCATTCAAGTGGACATTGAACCGATAGCTCTCTCAGACTGTAGTTCTTCAGTTATAAACTTAACTTTTAATAATATTCACTCATAGTTTTCTGCACAAGGGCAGGTCTTTCATTGCAATCTTTTCTATTTTCTGCCTTCCTTTAATCTCTGCATACGATCTGTATATATCTTAAGGTTTTTTCCAGCACAACTCAGAATGAATTCTGAACTGCCTGCTCATGCACAGTATCTCATTGTGTGTTCCATAAGACTTGAACTGATTCTGAACTCCCAGCTGAAGAGCTTTGAAACTCGTTCGGAACAAGTGAAATTGGTTCTCGATTAAGAGCAAGAACTGAGAATTCTGAACTGCTGATGCATGCACAGATGGCTTAAACTGTGGTTGAGGTTAAAATGGTTCGAGGCTGGGCAGGTTAAAATAAAAAAAATTATCGATCATGAGTGATTTGGAAGATGATAGTGATATATTTTGTGATGAATTAAGTTCTGAAGATGAATATAATTTGAATATGAGAAGAAATTCGGAAGGCCGTGAGAGAACAGTTCAAGAAACGTTCCAACAACGTAAAATCCCGAACTAGTTCTGAGAACGTATTAAGCTAGTGCATGCGTCGAAAGATGTTCGATATTAGTTCATAACGCATTCTGAATTGCTTGTTGGAACAAACCTATAATGTTGTGTATCATTTGATACCTTCTTCTGCACCGAACTTTTCTTCCAGTACATCCTTCAGTAAGCAGTTTCTTCTTAGCCAATTTCTTTTTTTCTTTTCTTGATTAGTTTCAGCATTATTTCTAGCACAGTTTCATTTCTTATTCTGTCTGTCCATTTCATATGCTCCATTCTCCTCCATATCCACATTTCAAATGCTTTTAGTCGTTTCTCTTCACTTCGTCATAATATCCATGTTTCTGCCCCATACAGTGCCACACTCCACGCACAGCACTCAGTCTCTTCCTCACCTCTTATTCTTGAGGTCCTCAGATGATGCTCCTTTTTCTATTAAAAGCATCCTTTGCCTTTGCTATCCTTTTTTTGACTTCCTGGCAGCAGCTCATGTTACTACATACTTATAGTACACCCCAAGTATCTGAAGCTGTACACTTGTTCCATTGCCCTGCCCTACATCGGATTCACATGTTTACATTTCCTCCCCTCTCCCCCCAATAATCATGGTCTTTGTCTAGTCTTGTTTTCATTTTCATCACATACTGCTCACAGCTGTCATTTAACTCCTGTAGCATATCCCTATGTCATCTCCTTCTCTGTTAACAATGCCATATCAGCAGCAAATCTTATACACTTTATTCTTCTTTCTCCTACTATCACCTCCCTTCCCCCAATATTCTGAAAAGAGTTCTTCACTAAATTCACCAATTAGATGTTGAATAGGGTAGGTGATAAAGAGCATCCTTGTTGTACTCTTCTTCCTATTCCACTTCCCTCTGACATTTCTTCTCCTATCTTGACTTCGACTCATTTCATATAAAGATTACTGAATAATCTTCTCTCTTTCCAATCCACACCACTATCTCCAGGATTTATTCCAATCCACTCTGTCAAAAGCCTTTTACAAGTCCTCAAATACTATATATACTTTTAAATTTTTTTTCTATATATCTTTTGCCGTGCAACGAAATATATGAGAAAGGTGAATGGCCTGAAGATTTTATGGAGAAAGTGTTGCTGCCAATACAGAGAAAAAATGTCAAGAAATGTAAAGAGTTCAGGACTATCAGCCTGATATCGCACTCGGTGAAGATTCTTCTGCGAATACTGAATTGACGTTTATATTCTAAGATGGAAGAGCAGTTTGGCTTCAGAAAAGGAAAAGGTACAAGGGATGCAATTGGACTATTACAAACAGTCGGCAAAAGGATACCTAGAGAAGAATAAAGTAGTGTATATAATATTTGTGGATCTAGAAAAGCCGTTTGACAGAGTGGATTGAAATAAACTGATGGGGATCCTACAGAAAATTGGCGTGGATTGGAAAGAGAGGAGACTGTTCAGTAACTTCTATATGAAATGACGAGTCAATTCAGGATAGGAGAAGAAATGTCAGAAGGAAGTGAAATAGGAAGAGGGGTACAACAAGGATGCCCTTTATCACCTACCCTGTTCAACATCTATTTGGAGGCTTTAGTGAAGAACTGTTTTCAGAACATGGGGGGGGAGTGATAGTAGGAAGAAGAATAATAAAGCGTGTAAGATTTGCTGATGATATGGTGTTAGCAGAAGAGGAGATGATACTAAGGGATATGCTACTGGATCTAAATAACAACTGTGAGCAGTATGGAATGAAGATAAATGCCAACAAGACGGAGACCATGGTCATAGGAAGAAAAGTAAAGAAGATAGACTTACAAATTATAAATGAAGCAGTAGAGCAAGTGGACAGCTTCAAATACTTGAGTCTACTATAAGCAGTAACATGAGCTGCCGTCAAAAAGTCAAAAGGAGAATAGCAATGGCAAAAGAAGCATTTAATAGAAAAGGGAGTATCTTCTGCAGATCTCTGGAGAAAGAACTAAGGAAGGGACTAGTGAAGTGCTTTGTGTGAAGTGTAGCATTGTATGGGGCAGAGACATGGACATTACGACAAAATGAAGAGAAACGAAATGTGGATATGAAGAATAGAAGAATAGAATGTGTGAAGTGGACAGACAGAATAAGAAATGAAGCAGTGTTGGAAAACGTGGGTAAAGAAGGAATGATGCTGAAACTGATCAGAAAGAGAAAAAGGAATTGGTTGGGTCACTGACTGAGAAGAAACTGCCTACTGAAGGATGCACTGAAAGGAATGGTGAACGAAAGAAGAGTTCGGGGCAGAGAAAGATACCAGATGATAGAGAATATGAAGATATGTGGATCATATGTGAAGACTAAGAGGAAGGAAGAAAAATAGGAAATATTGGAGAATACTGGGTTTGCAGTGAAAGACCTGTCCATAGGCAGAATGCTTATACATGTATGTACGAGTATGTATATATATCTTTTGCTGATTGTTTGCATCAGTCCAATTGCATATCTAGTATCTTTTTCCTTCCTGAAGCCAAACTGCTCTTCAAACTCTCTTTCCATTTTAGAATATCAACATTGATTAAGTATTCACAGAAGAATCTTTGTCAAGTACGAAATCAGGCTAATAAACCTGTCCTCATTATGTTTCTTGGCATTATTATTCTTTGGTATTGGCAGCAACACTGTCTTCGTTAAATCTTCAGTCCATTCACCTTTCTCATATATTTCGTTGCATAATAATATAATGTCCTTATCTTCACCCAAGCATTGTAATACTGAAGGGTGTCCCAAGAAGAACCCCAGCTTTAATAATGTGAATAAATGCAATAAAAACAGATAGCAAAGCAGATAGCGGTGCCGAAAACTCAACATTAAGAAGACATTGTTGGAACATTGTGCCATTGTCTTCTTGTTGGTTTTATGGAACTGTTATCTGTTTTTGTTGCATTTATTCACATTATTAAATCCGACATTCTTGTGGGACATCCTTTATAATGCATAATAATAAGATATAATGAGACCAAAATATGCAATTTTAGTAATCCTAATACTTACTTACTTACTGGCTTTTAAAGAACCCGGAGGTTCATTGCCGCCCTCACATAAGCCCGCCATTGGTCCCTATCCTGAGCAAGATTAATCCAGTCTTTATCATCATATCCCACCTCCCTCAAATCCATTTTAATATTATTTTCCCATCTACATCTCGGCCTCCCCAAAGGTCTTTTTCCCTCTGGCCTCCCAACTAACACTCTATATGCATATCTGGATTGCCCATATGTGCTACATGCCTTACTCATCTCAAACGTTCTGTGTTGTGTAACTTTCTCCATTCTCCTGTAACTTCATCCCTCTTAGCCCCAAACATTTTCCTAAGAACCTTATTCTCAAACACCCTTAACCTATGTTCCTCTCTCAAAGTGAGAGTCCTGGTTTCACAACCATAAAGGACAACCGGTAATAACTGTTTTATAAATTCTAACCTTCAGATTTTTTGACAGCAGTCTGGATGATAAAAGCTTCTCAACCGAATAATAACATGCATTTCCCATATTTATTCTGTGTTTAATTTCCTCCCGAGTATCATTTATATTTGTTACTGTTGCTCCCAGGTATTTGAATTTTTCCACCTCTTCAAAAGATAAATTTCCAATTTTATATTTCCATTTCGTACAATATTCTCGTCACGAGACATCATATACTTTGTCTTCTCGGGATTTACTTCCAAACCTATCTCTTTACTTGCTTCAAGTAAAATTCCTGTGTTTTTCCTAGTCGTTTGTGGATTTTTTCCTAATATATTCACGTCATCTGCATAGACAAGAAGCTGATGTAACTCGTTCAATTCCAAAACCTCTCTGTTATCCTGGACTTTCCTAATGACTTTCCTAGAGCAAAGTTAAAAAGTAAAGGTGATAGTGCATCTCCTTGCTTTAGTCCACAGTGAATTGGAAATGCATCTGACAGAAATTGACCTATACAGACTCTGCTGTACGTTTCACGAGACACATTTTAATTAATCGAACTAGTTTCTTGGGAATACCAAATTCAATAAGAATATCATATAAAACTTCTCTCTTAACCAAGTCATATGCTTTTTTGAAATCTATGAATAATTGATGCACTTTACCCTTACACTCCCATTTTTTCTCCATTATCTGTCGAATACAAAATATCTGATCAATAGTTGATCTATTACGCCTAAAACCACACTGATGATCCCCAATAATTTCATCTACATATGGAGTTAATCTTCTCAAAAGAATATTGGACAAAATTTTGTACGAAGTCAACAAAAGTGATATTCCTCGAAAGTTACTACAGTTAGTCTTGTCCCCCTTCTTAAAGATAGGTACGATTATGGACTCCTTCCATTGTTCTGGGACAATTTCCTTTTCCCAAATAGCAAGTACAAGCTTATAAATTTCATTAGATAATGCACTTCCACCCTCTTGTATTAATTTTGATATTATCTCGGATATTTTCCCACATGCTATTAACATCTAACTCTCCCTCAACTTCATCGGAACTTGCTAATACGCCAAACCTATTTGAAATTTCGACCTGATAATGTTGCTTAGTTTCCTCGTTCTTTAATTTCGGGATATTGAATCTTCTAATATTAATTTGTTGCTCTACTCGCCTGGCTACTGATATTCTTTCTCTCAGTTCTCCAATTACCAAATAATTGTCAGAATTACAGTCTGCCCCCATGAAGGTTCGAATGTCTACTATACTAGTACCTCTTCTTTTATCTATCAAGATGTGATCTATCTGGTTATGTGTCAATCCATCTCGAGAAGTCCAATTATATTTATGTATATAGTAATCCTAATTTGCATATATAAATTTTATAACAAATTTTTTATCCAGGGTTAATTGGAATACTGTTAAGTATGACTCGGGTTGCAATTTTGATATGTACTTTTATGTGTATTTTATTAATGGTCTTGATTATGTTTTCGTTTTTAAACTGTTGAATATTATAAATATCGTCAAAGTTCAGGGAAGGACATTCTAAGTTAGAATGTTACAATAAACATTTGAAACTAACAAATCTGATTGTGATGTGTTAAATTTAACACCTGATGATATTAATCAATAACTTCAATAATTTTGTACAGAAAACATGTCTGAATTTGGATAGCAAACAACCGTAAAACTTTGAATCTTGTAACTAACCTTTCTAATCCAGCTATGAATTTCAAATGGAAACATGTCTGCTGTGATGATGTGTTGAGGATAGTAGATGGATTAAAACATAAAACTGAGGATATATCTGATATTAATGGCGTGTTGATTAAACAGGTTATTTACAACATAACATACTGTATAGACATGGATGGAGAATTTCCTCAAGTTCTTATAGGCCATTTGTTATCTCATAAAACCAAATCTGCAAGTGGAAACGTAGCAAGGGAGGGGAGCTTCCCAGTACACATTTTTCTTCCCCTTACACGCAGCTAGGTTTCACAAGATAATGAATGATCTATACAGTGTTGAAGTTGTTCCTGTTTTAAAGAAAGATGATCATTCCAAGCCAGAGAATTGCTGACCAATATATATATATATATATATATATATATCCCTCTCTCTCTCTCTCTCTCTCTAAGTTACGTGTATCAGTTTTGGATATCTTTCACATAGGATGTCTGTAGCTTTCTACATCTAATAATCCGGCATCTGTAACCAAAATGAGACACAATGCACCGTTTGGTCATAGTAACTCCATGAATTTATTTGACATTGCATCAATGTCAAGATGGAAAGAAAAGTCATGATTTTTTAAATTGAAATCAAAATCGGTGATTTTTTTATTTAAATCAGATTTTTTTTATTTCAGTACAATTTTTTTACTTAAATGCTTTCTATTTATTTTTAATTGGATTTATTGAAGTAAACAAGGTATTGTTAATAAAAAAATCACACTAATGACCAATCAGGAGTTAGACTTTTTCCAGTTTTAAGTTAAAAAAAAAAAAAAACATACTTGAAACAAATGAAACCCAGATGCTCCACAACTGAATGTTCAACCTAAAATACACAAGCCTAATATACCAATCAGACCTCTAGTTAATTACATGTCTGCACCAGCATACAGGCTAGCTAAATACATGGAAAACAACATACACTTCACCAATCACACTGCAGTCAAGAATAACACTGACCGAGTCAACCACATAAAGGACAAATACATATCCCACAATTCAACACTAGCATCGTTTTACCTCGCCAATCTATATACTCACTAAATACCCATATGTGAAACAATAAAAATACTAGAACACACTACGTTAAAAGACAACAACACACCACAACCACAAATAGATGAAAACTCAGCAAATTATTTTCAAATAGTTTCTTCATCTTGGATTATGTTTAATGGTGTCTGCTTATTCAAATGTTTGTATAGGAACACACATTTTGATACTCTGTTCCAAGTCTGTTGCGTAACTCAGAATGCACCAGGGTGTAAAAAAATAATGATATTTTTATTAAAAAAAACTATTTTTTATTTAAATCATATTATTTCATTTAAATCTGATTTTTTTAAATTAAAATGTTGCTTATATAAATCATTTGAAATTATTCTCGGATTGGTGTATGCTTCAGTGTTTGTGAAGTACCTACATGCTCTGTTTCAACAATGATTTGAATTGGGATACCATATTTTTGAATCAGTTGTTCTTACACTGAATGCAACAGAAGGAACTGTTTGTAGCATAACAGAATTTTGCAATTTGTTTATCTAAGCCCTCTTTCTGTTTTTCATTTGTTGGGATGACAAAGGGACTAAGCTGACTTAGCTTAATTTTCAGAGATGGTCCCTCAGTGGATAGGTGATCCGTAACTAATGATATCTTTTGTTTTGATACTGAAGATGCAACTACTGGACCTGTCTCTGAATGTTTATCTTCAGTGTCAGATATTGGAGTGGGCCTATCCTAATTTTTTCTTCTTCTTTTACGCTATTACATTTTTTAATATGTAACATCATTGTAGCAACTAATTCCTGCATTTCTAAACCCTATGATTTGCATTTAACTTTCATGCCTTTTTCACATGAAGTGGGAAAAACTAAACAATTTTTCATTCTCTCCAAACTGGATCACGTTTTCAGTCTGGATTACTCATAAGTTAACAGCAATGTTCTTGCTACACTTTTACGAGCAGAACAACTTAATACACTCAATAAAGTGACTCTTCTCTTAGCACAGCAAGTTACTACTAGCTGCTGACTAAAAAATGACATAAAACAAACTGAAAAGAAAAAAACAGCAATGGACTACAAGTATTAGACAACTATAAGAAAGCAAACTGATTTTAATTATTTACCCCTTGAGTATGTCATTGTTAACATACAGGATGTACTATCTGTAAATTATTACTTAAAAAAATAATTGATTGATTTTATCATAAAATAATTTGATTTAAATCAGTGATTTATATAATAAAAATCATGTGATTAAAATCATGATTTAAATCATTCCACCTTGATCAATGGTTAATATGATTTGCCTCTGACATCTCTTTGCATACCAAAAAAATTAACGTTTGTATATTGTTTCTCATTATCTTTGAGCACACTAACATCATCTTCCACTTCTCTACTAACTGCATCTGTAGTCTCGTCAATACACACATTTTCTCATTTTCACTCTCTTTTCTAATACACTCCAAAGTTTCCTTGCAACAGTTCAGAAGATATTTCCTTAATGTAGATTCACTAAGATGATCAGAGTTCATGTACTTGACGAAGTTTCGGAGCTCTTAAATTGTTTATTATATGAATGGGATTATCCACTGAAATAAAGGTCCTTCATATAATGTTGTTGTTGTTTTCTAATGCCAGGCGTTTGACAATAAAGTCATTTGACCTCTTGCACTCCAATATTTTTCAAAGATATTATCATGACCAGCCATTGAAGCACAGATTTTGAGGTGTTCCGAATCCATTTCTTGGTTTGAGTTGCACAATGGGCAGTTAGGGGACTGATATATTCCAATTCTATGCAGGCGTTTGGCCAAACAATCATGGCCTGTTGCCAATCTAAATGCAGCTACAGACGATTTTCGTGGTAAATCGGGAATTAACTGTGGATTTTGATGCAGAGAGTTCCATTTTTTCCCTTGGGATTGTGTTATCAAATTTTGTTTGTTGAAGTCTAAGTATGTAGATTTAATAAATCTCTTCACTGAGTAATACGTAGATTTAGTAACAGGTCTGTAAGTAGCAGTGCTGCCCTTCTTTGCTAAAGCATCCGCATTCTCGTTTCCCAGGATTCCACAATAGGATGGTATCCATTGGAATACAATCTTTTATTGAGTGATATTAATTGAGAGAGCATTTTAGTTATTTCTGCTGTTTGAGATGAAAGTGTGTGTTTAGAGACTATTGATAGAATAGCTGCTTTGGAGTCTGACAATATAACTGCATTTTTAAATTTATTGATGTGGCATAGAAGATTCCTGAGACTTTCACTTATTGCAATGATTTCTCCATCAAAACTTGTTGTTCCATACCCAAGAGATCTATAAAGTGAGAAGAGACAGCACGTAACACCTGCACTGGCACCTTGTTCTCTGGAGATCAAGGATCCGTCAGTGTATAAATGAAGCCAGTTTTGTGGAGGGTATCTAATATTAATTGTCTCTAAAGACAATTGTTTTAGTATTTCAGTGTTTACTTCTGATTTTAGTATTTCATCTGTTAAATTTAGATTATATTCTATATTTAATAGAGTTAAAGGGTTTGGTTTAATTTGTAGGTTTTCTTTTAAATTCGGGATATTGATTTTCTGTTTTAATTCTTGAACAATAATGTAAATACCCATAATATGTGTGATATTAGTAAACTTCTGAATTTGAGCAGGCAGAACCTAGTTGGCTAAATTAGCATCTGCTTTGGAGAAATCATATGTGAAACAGCAACATTGATTGTTACTGGACAAATGTTGCATAGCTTGAAACCACTGTTCTGCTTTTATGGATTTTCCACAAGGCTGGTTAAACAGCACTTTGTTGTCCGTACTAAATATGTCATTGAATTTCACTAACATATTACTCCAGACAAGAATTTACAGGAGTGTTTCACTTTCGGCATTTGGACATATTACTGATACAGTGACCAACTAACCAGTGTGACTGAACTGAACTGATGTAAAATAAAAGACCACTGGAGTACATGAGAGCTGAGAGGGGGGAATGCCAACCCAAGTGTCTTGCTGTCACCATATGAGGTGTATGTGTGTTTTATTCCTCATGTAGCTTTATCTTCTACCTCATACCCACATAAGCAGCAAAAATTTTCATAAAGCTATTAGTCTTTGTACATTTAATTTTGAGTGTTAAAATACATCATCATCATCATCATCATCATCATCATCATCATCATCCTCCTCCTCCTCCTCCTCCTCCTCCTCCTAACAGGCTATAGTCTTATAACAACTGTTATAATCTAAGTTTTCGACCCATCTCTTCACAGGACGTCCTTATGATCTGTTGCCTCCGAGCTTTATACATAATTTAAGATCACTTCTTAGAGTCCATGATTCACACCCATAACATAGGCCTTATATAGTCGTGTTCGAGTGTGTTTTTGGACTAGAGATGGTTTCATGAGTATTAATAATCCCCCATAGATTTGTTGTATTTAAAAATGTTATCTGGAATATCAAGATCTGCCAAGAAAATATAACTTGACACCAAGATATTTAAATTCGTTGACTCTTTGGTATAGAGTCTTTGATACAGCCATTACTTTTGTTTTATCAGTTCATATTTTCGTGAAGTATTTGTCTGCTACTAACTTTAAATTTTTAATTGATCTCTGTAGATCATCCTCAGAAGTGACTAATAAGGCCAGATCATCAGCAAAAATAAGTATGTCTAAGTTTAAATTTTGATATGAGTATGTAACCATGGCTTGTGTTTTTAATTCTTTTATGATTGCATTCAAGTATATACTAAATAGAAATGGTGAAAGTAGACATCCTTGTCTTACACTGTTAAAAATCTGGGTCCAATTTGACAGTTTATTTCTTGTTTTGATGGATATAATATAGTAATAAATATTCTGGAAAAAACTGTTGTGGAATATTGTCAGCAGCTAACATGTTTAATAATTTATTACGATTTACTTGATCGAAAATCTTCTCAAAATCAACGAATGGAATGTGTGTTTCTATACTAATCTCATTGTAAAATAACCATCACAGCTTGATCTATTTTTCCTTGAAACCATTTTGTTCTTCATCTAAAATTCTCTCATAAAATGTATTTAATTTGTTTTTTATTAGGCTAGAATAGATCTTAAATGCCCAGTGTTTAACAAATGAATGCCCCTATAATTATGACAGTGTTCTGTTTCCATTCCTATAAATTAGTATAACTAAAGATTTCGACCAGCGGTTGGGTGGTTCTTTGCCATTCCAAATCAAATTTTAAAAAATCGCAAAATGTGTGCAAAAGTGACTGATGTAAATTTTTTAACAATTCCATATTGATACTATCTATTTCTGACGTCCTATTATCCTTATAGTTTCTAAGTATATTGAAATCAGTTCAACTAATAAGACATCAAAAAGTAAATTATGTGTTTCTAAGAAATTTTCATTATTGGTACATTTGAGGCATTGTGGATATTAGGGACAAACTCTCAATCGAGATTGCTTGTCGAGTTTGCCCATAATATCCACAGTGTCTCATTTATAATGTATATCTCATGTGAAATTAGATTACATAATGTATAAAAATCATAAAAAATGTGAAATATGCATTTATAAACAGTGTAAAAAAATATATATATGAATCGGGGATTGCAGAAACAGCACATGTCACTATATGTGGCTTAATGACATGTGCTGTTTCTGTAATCCTCGATTCATACAGGGTGATTCACGAGGAAAGGTAAAAGATTTAGGATTTGAAGTCATTCTGAGTCAAAAAGTTCATATGAATATGGGTCCGTTTTCGAACAGTTACTGAGATATGGCTCTTTGACTTCACAAAAATTTCTGAGATTCCATTGTACTAACTTGCATTTAGAGACAGATAACGGACAGATTTAAAGTTTATATTCACGTATGCATACATACGTAATACAGTGGAACCTCGATTTATTGTTCCCGGATGTATCATTTTCCCAGATCCATCATTCAAATTCGTTGGTCCCTGAACATATTCTATTTAAACTACAACTATAAAGCCCGCATCTATCGTTCCTCGATTTATCGTTTTCCCGCATCTATTGGCCAGATTTTTTAGTCCTTAAGTGTGTAAATCCCGGATTGATCAGTTTTAAGAAATAGCAACAAGCTTACATATGCTTGTAGCAGTTGATGTCTTCAGAATGTTATGCTGCAAGCTCCAATTGTGAAGTTTTATGGTTATTGGCCTGCTTACACACCGACCTTCCTCACAGCTTGCCTGGCAAGACAATGTAGAAGGGTCCATGTGTCCTATCAATCGTTTTCTATTGTAAAACATTCCAGTCCGCGCTTCCACCAAGTTGTGTACGCAGTCTATCACACGTGTTCGATTCTCGACAGTTCGTATTTTAAACTTGGCAGTTTCTAATCTGATTTTCTCAGATATGGCATTTCTGTGTAAAAAAGTTCGGACTTTAGAAGAACGACTTCGTATTATAGAAGAGGTGGAGAAAAATCCAATGGAGAAGAGAATTGACATAGCTAAGCGTCTTGGCCTGCCACCTTCAACTCTAAATTGCATAATGGCAAAGAAAATAGAAATCAGACAGCAGGCTGATAAGTGTGCTACAGCAGCCAAAAAGAGGAAGACAGGCAAGGAGTCAACTTACAGCTAGCTCGAAAAGTCCTCTTTTCCTGGTATCAGCAGGCACGAGCATCAGGCATTCCCATTGATGGGACCATCTTGAAGGAGAAATCTCTGAAAATAGCTGAAACAATGGGGATTGAGAACTTTTCTGCATCGATGTCTCGTTTCAAACAACGCCATGGCTTGGTGTTTAAGAAACTGGCTGGGGAAAGTGCTGCTGTGGACACCAACGCCACGGATCTCGGTTCCAAAGACTCCCGGAGCTGCTGGAAGAGTACGAGCCTCGGGACATTTATAATGCAGATGAAACAGGCCTCTTCTTCAACTGTCTTCCAGACTGTATGCTGGCACTTAAAGGAGAATCCTGCCACGGAGGCAAAAGTGCAAAGGAGCAACTGACTGTACTGCTGTGCACAAACTCCGATGGCTCAGACAAACAAGTTCCCATCGTTATTGGCAAGTCTGCAAAACCACGGTGTTTCAAAAACGTGAAGAAACTACCTGTGAAATACTATGCTAATTCCAAAGCATGGATGACATCGGAGATTTTCAGAGACTTTCTTCATGCTCTTGATAAATTCTTTGGTGTAAAAGGCAGGAAAATCCTCCTTTTTATTGATAATTGTGCTGCACATTCTCCAGACACATCCTCGTTGAAGAATGTGAAGGTGATATTTTATCCCCCAAACTGCACCAGTGTTGTACAGCCACTTGATTTAGGAGTTATAAAGAACTTCAAGCAGGCGTATAGGAGGCAGCTAGTACAGAGGGCTTTATGTTTGATGGATGAAAGGAAAGAGGTAAAAATGAAGATGGACATACTACAGGCCATTCACTTTATTGTTTCGG
The DNA here is from genome assembly GCF_040183065.1 of Periplaneta americana. Lineage (NCBI taxonomy): Eukaryota > Metazoa > Arthropoda > Insecta > Blattodea > Blattidae > Periplaneta > Periplaneta americana. The sequence goes on from NC_091123.1 coordinate 95,130,890, forward strand.
CATGGCAACAAGTGACTCAGTTCACAATTCAGAACTGTTTCGTAAAATGTGGTTATGGGGACAGAAATAAAGAGTCAGACATGTCTGAAGTCAACAGAAATGATGAAGATGAAGACTGGACTCAGCTGGAGACAGGAACCGCTGGCGTTGATTTCGACGCTTATGTGTCTGTGGATCAAGAACTCGCGACATGTGGTGTGCTGTCTGTGGAAGAAATGTGTGAGGAAGTGGTGAGTGGAAGTTCCATGGAGGAGGGACAAGTCGACAGTAACGATAATGATGAAGTTGATCCCAAACCAGTGCCGAGTTTTCAAGAAGCACTAAGTGCGTTCGAGACCATGAGAGCGTTCATATATGCTCACGAGATCGCTGACAGAGACCAAGTGAACATTATTAATATTGAGAAGCTACTGTTTAGTTTAAAAAGTAAAGGTGCAAGTAAGGAAATGAAAATTAGTGACTTTTTCAACAAGAAATGAAGTGAGTTAATCAAAAAATCATTCATGTACCGCACATTCTTTAGTATATGAATACATGTGTGTACTATAAGTAAATTTGACTGCTTATATTCATTTTAGACAGGTTCCCGTATCAATCGTTTTCCCGTTTCCACCTTTTTCTTTTTTTTTTTTCAGAAGTCCAGAACAAAACGATGAATCGAGGTTTCACTGTATTCTAGATGTCGGGGTCGATGTTTTCGCACATTTTCAAAAGGTACATCCTTTTGCTTCAATGCACCGTTGCACTCGGGTGTGAATTGCGCTCATCGCTTGGGAGAGTTGCTCATGGCTGTTCTTTATGCCACATACAAAATACGGTCGATTAGCGCCTCTCTCGTTTCCACCTTCCTTTGCTATACCAAGTCTTTCAACCAACCCCCATAGACAGTAAGTACTCTTCGATATGGTACCCTTCTGTTTGGAAAGCATCGTTCATATTCAGCGATGGCACGCAAGGAACTTCCATCACACAAACCATAAACATACACAATATCGGTGTATTCTGTAGTCGAGAATTTATAAGGCGTCTTGAAAAACACAACTTAACACTTCCGATAACTGTACCTGCATAACTATTGTACTGTAGGTAGCTGACTGAACTGCTGTGAATTGATAGGTGATAGTGTAGGGTGTAGGCTATTTGTGTTATCTCCAGGTTCTGTGTCATTACATCAGGCAAGGGCAGGCGATTGGACATTTGTAATGCCCCACCACCAGTTTCTTTCTCTTATCTACATCACTCACAATGCAGATTCAAATGTTCCAGTCATTCATTGTGATCGGTGACCTTGTCTCATGTTCTCACATCAGCTGCATGTGGTAACGTCTGATTCACATTGAGGCAAGACGTTGTACTAAAAAGATGCATCTAGCTCCGCCATCGTTCGAAAACGGATCTATGTTCATATGAACTTTTTCACTCAAAATGGCCTAAGATATCGTATCCTAAATGTTTTACCTTTCCTCGTGAAACACCCTGTATATACTAGTGACTCCTCTTTTAGAGTTTTAAACATAGTTGCAGCCGTTTATCTACAGTGGAGAGCTGCCTCTTGATTCCCAAATACCAAAGTTTCTTGTCCATTGCATCCTGTACTGTTAAGTTGCTTTGAGTATCATAGCTTCATTCCAGGATTTTCGTGGTCTGTCTTAATATGAAACTGGTGGTGCCCATTATAACCTTTCTTTGACTCAGAAGTCTCAGAAATTGTCCATACCTTTTCATTCCTCTTTTTTTTCAGTCCTATTCACAACACATTCCTCAGCTTGTATGCTTCTTATTTCCTTATTTATAATCCTATCTAATCAGGAAACCTTTCTGTTTCTCCACTACCGTTTAAACTGATTCTACCATTGAATGGTCTATTTGTGTCTATTCTTTTTGATATGCGAGGGTTCCACTACACCAAATTTAAGCATCCTATTTAATTTGGGAAATTTCGTATTCAATTTCGTCATCCACAATGACCTACTTTGAGACTATTATTCCTAGGTACTTACATTGAGTTACTTTAATATTATTATCAATATGGTAATTAATAGTGAAGAGTTGTCTTTACCAATTGATAAATAGTTTTATTTAAATCGATAGACCCAATTTACATGTTTTATTAAATCTGTTTAAAGTAAATTCGAAGTAATGTTTATCTTGTACAATGACTGATCATCTGAAAAATTTAGTAAGTGTAAAAATTCATTGTCAATCCAGATTCCCATTCCTGAGCAGCTTTTCCGCCATTCTTCAAGGACATATTCTAGATAGGTATTAAACAATCTTGGTATTGTGAGCATCAGTCTCAATTCTTTTGTGGGTATTATTGAAGTTGATCAATATTTACCTAGTTTGACAAAGGCAGTACAATAATCATAAAATTCTTTTATTACCTTGCCAGTTTTTGGTTGACTCTCATTTTATACAAAACATTCCCTAGCTTTACTGCAAAAAATGAATCATAAGTTTGTTCTATATCGATAAAAGCCAAATGTACTTCATTAACTGATAGTCGTATATGTAGGAGTTGATGGAGAAAGAAAATGTGCAAGACTTTCCGGCTATGAAAACCCCTTGATCTTTATTTGGATGTGGTTTTACAACTTGTGAGTTTCTCTTTTAGTATCATTGCATATATTCTATACAGCATGTTATTAATACCAGGGTTTGAGCCACAGTCGCATTTGTCGCATTTTGCTACTCAACTTCTAAAAATGCGACAGACCAGACTTTCAATGTAAATGTGCAAAAATGCCACAACCATATTGGATTTGAGAAAACTTCAGAAATGAAGATCATTATAAAGAAAATGAAATCAGAGATATGTATGAACTAGTTAGTTCCGGAGAATCGAAATTTAAACGAAATGTTAATGGAATGGGCAGTGTTCAAGACGGTATTGAGCAATAGATGTTAAAGAATGTATTTCAAAGAGCTGATACAATTCATGTATGTTAATAAGTTAAGTGAACAATGTCCTCTACTTGATTTAGTTACACAGTATGCTGCAACAGTTTCATTGCATATTTTAAGTTGTGATCGAGGGTTTAGTTACATGAAATTAGAAACTGCCTTTCAGTAAAAAGAGTTAGCAGTCTATCAATAAATCTTGAAGGGCCTACTTGTAAAGAATATTGATTTCCCAAGTGCTTTCAGTGTTTGAAGTGCTCATAAAAATAGACATATTTAATGTGATGTAAATTCAGCAGTAATTGTTTCTAAACGTAGATAATGATTTATTTACATATATCCAGAGCTGCCATGAATGATCTTCTGGTTTGTCAAGAGAAAATGAATATAGTAAAGATTGTCATAGTAAATTGAAACAATAAAAGTGAAAATAGTAGTAAAAAAGTGATTCCACAAGAGTGAACTTCAGCAAATGTGGCACAAGTTAACATTCGGTAAACACATTCCCTCCTAAAAATCCTCAAAATTCCCCCTTGGTTGGGAACTGTTGGTTTAGATTATATAAATGTGCCGCGGGATTTTCAATTACACCTTCGATGTGCCGCATGTTGAAAAAGGTTTAAAAATGCTGATGTATAGCATGGTAAAATGGATTGAAAATAATAAAACTCCAAGAAGCAAATTACATAATTTTCTTTCTGCAAGTTTTATTTATTTTATTTTATCTTTCTGTACTATGATTTAGAATGTTGCACAAACTTTTCGCAATTTGCACTAGTATAATTTTTAATCTGTGCATTTTTACGACAGTATTTTCTAGCTTAAACCCTGGTTAATACCGTACTTAGTTCATGATAAATTTAGCAAGATACATAATGAATTCGTAATTTATATTTTCAGATAAACCACTATGCTCCAGGACTGTTGGATAAAGTGAAGTTACATTCCATTGAAGCATGGGAAATGATGAAGACGAATGCTTTATTGCTTTGGCAGTATTTCCTTCACTACTCATACTTAGGAATAGAGTGGGTGAAAACTAATGTATTTGTGTAAGTGTGTAATATTTAATATTTCAATTTTTTTTGTCTATTTTACAAAATTCTGTTGTCTATTAATGTCATTGCGATTTCATTGTTATACCACAATTATTGATACCGTGCTCAGAATTCGTGATGCAATAACTGCAATAGAATCAGTGCCTAACAGCTGACTGCCAACCTCATGCCCACCTATCTCAGAAGAAATGGACGATCAGGTGACCACTTTGGGGTCAGCATGTTAATTCTCCAGCCATTAAAGCTGGTTTGCTACACTGCATTATGCTAGTCATTGTAGCTTCTCACCATTCTAGGTGGACACCAGTTGCATACCCTTCCATGAATATTTGAACCAGTTTGCATTTTATACACCATTTCAGAGGATGATACTTTAAAACCATGAGGCCATGGCACAGGACATTTTCAGAATAACTCGGAAATAATTTAAAAGTTAAAAAAATGCCAACGGCTTAAAGAAATTGTATGATTGTCTTTGCAATAATAGTAAAATAAGAATTCTTTTGCATTGCACTCTGAAGAATTTTCAAGATCTCATTAGCTGTTTAGAGGACGAAAGTGGGTAAATATTTTGGTATGTCCAGGAAATCAGTGTCAGTTTCGGCTGAACAATAATTCTGTGTATCTAATTTTTCACATGACTTGAAAACAAATAATTGATATGTTTGAAAATGAGTCACAGTCCTGCCATCTATCCGCACTATGTGGAACACGAATCACATTAATTGAAGTGGGTAGGCATTAGACACACACACACACATATTGAAAGATAACATTAATATAAAGAAATTGTTAAGGATAAATTTGTGATAGTTCTGTAATTTTATAAAAATAGACTGGAAAGAAAATGCAATTTTAACTACTCAGTTGTATTGTGAAGGCCTCTGATGAGAAATGCATTCTGTATGTACGTAAGCATGTATCTCCAGATGACTCTACAAACTATCCATAGCATTAGTTGTCAAGCTTGGGATCTCCATTCAAATGGTTATGAGATAGAGATGGGAATGATATATCAGTTTTTACGAAATACCAATATTTTCGTTTCGATATAGCAATATATCGATATCGAAATTTTGATTCAATATATCGTATATAATATATCAGTTTTCTTATAAATTTATCGATTTTTTTGTGGAATTATTATCATTATCAACAAAAAAATCCACACTAGACAACTCCGATAATTCCTGAGAGATGGCACTACTGAAGGTGGACAGTTACATAATTGTGCAACCTCACTCAGTACCTCTAATTGGCTGGAGTGGAATTCGAATTCGAACTGTTTAATATGCAGCGCCAAATTCAAAATGCAGCGTGTGCGAATGTGAGACAGACGGGAGGTTTATCTACTACTGTTTTAATATTGTTATTATGGTTCTCCAAGGCAGGAGCAACTCCCACCCTGATAGGGAGCCATCTGACCTCAAAACGGGTATCAAAATTTTTATTTCTATATTCTGAAATGGAAAGAGAAACAAGGATTTAATACTGATGTGACATTTGTTTACATCTATGATTTTTATGCACAACCTAGTGCTGACATTCTGTTTTCTTATATCTTTGAGTACATAAAAATTCTATCCCTATAATCATCACCATTGTTGTTTGGAATGTTGGAGTGTACCGGTAACAATAACTTGCAATGGGAACTTAATATAGAAGGATTGTATCAAATCAACTGTGAAGTTTTTTAAAACTTGTAACATTCTAAGTACGGTTTACTTATATTTAAAAATAAATACAAGTTCAGTTTACTTACATTTAAAAATGATTACGTTGTTAGGTAGAAAAGAGCATTATATCTGTGTCCTGGACTGAATCCTACATAACATTAAAGTAATATTGAATCATGTTCCAATATCAAACACTCAACCATGTAGAGTTCACTTAACTCTTTCCCACTATACCTATCATTTAAGCTCCCATGCCTCCACCATAATTTTGATTTAGGTTAGGACCTATATCATATGGTATTGAAAATGTATTGTTTATTGTTACAATTTTACATTTATGCTTTCGACTGTTATGATATTAATTTCAATGGTAAAAAGGAATATTAAAATTTAAGTAGTTTTATTGTAATACAGTAAATGTAAGCCTGAAAATGCAATTTTCTTCCGGAATAGCGATATATCGATATATTTTCTGCGATATATATCGTTTATCGAAATTAGGTTTGCAATATATTGCAATATCAAAATATATAGGTATTTAATTTATTTCCTCCATCACTATCATGAGAATGCACCACGACTTAACATGACCATTATACACTACCTTTATAGCATACAAATCACTTTCCTTCATTATCTTCTTTAAACAAAGGACATATTGAATATTAAACATAAATGTTGATACAGCAAAACAATCATTATTTTTGCTCAGTGGACGTCATGTCTGAAATTGTCAGCAGAGTATTTGAAAATACGGTAAATTCACATGCTCCAGGACAAAGTAGGAGTCAATATTAGTGAATGTTTTATCACTCTATGCAATGCATCAAATCACAAGAATTTAAAGGTTGAAGTAATTGAAATTATTTTGTGATCTTGTTTCCACTGAACATAAGCAGATTTTAGGCAGTGTTAAAACTTGATGGTTGTCATTGCTGTCAACCATTATTAGGGTCATTGTGTATGATACCCAAGCTGTATTTCATATCTCAGGAGAGGTGTCCTACTGTGTTGAAACGATATATATATATTTTTTTTTTTTTTAGAACTCACAGTCACTTCTTTGGCTTCACTTTATTCAGACTCAGCTGAAAACATTTTCAAATTTAATTCGAAAGTTGAAAAGGGCCAACCTGTCAACAACTGAAGTATCTGAAGAATTAGATTTATTAAAATAAAAGAATTATTAACAGGAAATGTGTAAAGCTTCCGACTTCGGCTGTTCATCAGTTTTAACTCAATATATAATTTTTTTTTTCAGCCAATCGAATTATGAAGATATTGGAAATTTTTTCTGTGACACATTCGTAGACTATTTAGAGAAGTTGTTGTCTCCATATCAGCCCTTCAAGTCATTTAATTGGGGGAAATTAAAAAGTTTTGTGTTTTGGATGAAGTGATGAAAACTCTTTCTAGTTCTTGAAACAATAGATTTTGGTTCATCACTTCAGACAGTTGTTCTTAACAGAAATTGTACAAGCAGTTGTTATTGGTAACACTCATTTTCAAGATCGTAGTTGCAAACAATTTCATAGTCTTTTATTAAGTAATCCAAAACTCTGGTTAGAAATCAAATCCTTGAAAAATGTTAAGTAAAAGGCATTGATTCTTATTTAGGAACCACCATTTCATATTCTGTAGATTGTGAAAGTGTTTATTTGTATGTTTATATGAAATCAATAGTTACTACTAGATTAAAACTCTTCCATTGGTAGGCTACTTTTAAACATTGCTGTTCAATTCATAACTGAATGTAATTTAAGTATCCTATTTTGTCATGGTTTTTTTATATCTAAACTTATGAAATCTCCCGGTTTTTGATTTCATAAATCTGGTCACTGTAGGGTAAAATGCATACTGAAACATAGCAAGAAACACTCCGCATGCTTGCTATTTACATAGCACATATGGTCAGAAAAACAAAACTGTTTATTTTTGTCATGGAGAAGAGGTTAAAAGGCATAGATAAAACGTGCATTACGATGTGCCTGAGTTGAGAGTTGTTGGCTAGCCTTTAATGGTATTGATGTATAACATTACCGATGGAAACGAATAGATCAAAAAGGCTTCTGTATAAATATAAGCCTGAAGGAAGATGTTGTACTGCCTAGGAGAAATCAGTTGTAAATGTACCAATTATGGAAATGAAATAGTCTTTGATGATAAATTAAAGGATACTTGTAAAGTTTTAATCTCCTGCAGACAAAGAACGTATTTTTCTGAAATATGTTCTATAGAGTTTTTGAAAGTGTGAAATGTGCAGTGCTCCCATTTTACCAGAAAACTACGAGGTGTGATCATTAAATTTGGAGACTGTGTCTGCTGTGGGCAAACGAATCACGTGATTGACATGCATGCACAGCAGTGATGCTAGACGACCTTAAAGAGATGCGACACAAAGTTTCAAAGCACTGTCTTCATTGTGACCTGTGTTACATAAGGTTTTGTTACCACATGCATCTGTGCATTTGCGAAATCACGATGGACTCGAAACTGGACCAGAGAGCCAACATCAAATTCTGCGTGAAACTCGGAAAATTGGGAACCAAAATCCATGGAATGTTGAAGCAAGCCTACGAGAATGAAGCACTGAGTTGGGTGAGCTGTTTTGAGTGGCATTTGTATTTCAGATATGGCAGAACAGTGCTGAAGGACGACGAGAGGCCAGATCGACCACATATGTGCAACACTGCCAAAAGTGTCGAAAAAATTTGACAAGTTGTGCATGATGATCGACGCATCACCATCAAAGAAATTGCTGACATTGTCAACATGTCATTTAGAGAGGTTCAAATGATCCTCACGTCCATTTTGAACATGCGCCGCATTGCTGCCAAGTTCATGCCCAGGCTTCTGTTACAAGGGCAAAAGGAACACCATCTAGAAGTTTGCCAAGATCTCCATCAGCATTTTCTGCATGACCCAGAATTTTTGTCAAGGATCATTACCGGTGATGAGAATTGGGTCTGTGTTATGATCCTGAGACAAGCAGGAGTCTTTGCAATGGAAGAGCCCTCAATCTCCCACGACCGAAGAAGGCATTCTCATTCTCATTTTTTTGGACATTTGCGGGATTGTGCACTGTGAATTTGTCTCTGCGGCTCAAACTGTGAATGCTGCTTTTTACTATAATGTTTTGAGACGTCTCAGGGAGAACATTCGTCGGAAACAACCACAACTCCATGACAATGCGCCAGCTCACAGAGCTCTTGCAACACTCCAGTTTTGCACCCGTAACAAGAGGTCTTCGTTTCTCACCCCTGTATTAACCAGATTTGGCCCCCTGCAACTTTTTTTTTTGTATCTGAAGATGAAATTGAAGCTAAAGGGTCGCCGTTTTGGCACGGTGGAGGAGATTTAACATGAATTGCAGAAGGTGCTTGACAAGCTTAAGACCTCCAGGAGGCATTCCAAAAATGCAGATGCGCTGGGATTGGTTTATAGCTGAACAAGGGACTACTTTTAAGGGGATGGCAGCCAAATTTAAATCGGGTAATTTTATTTCCATTTATGGGACAGGTCTCGGAATTTAATAATCACACCTCATATATTACAGTGGAATCCCGGCATATACTTTCCTGTGTGTCGTGCTTGTACTGGCGGGGAGTGTGTTCCGTCACTACCAGCAAATCAAAACATTTAGCAACTACAGAATAAAATAAGTCTATGAATTTAAATTATTACGTGCCTCACATAGTTTAAACAAATTATTTGCCACTTTCTGTAATTCCACTTTGGTAATAGACTGTATTGCATGTGTTATTTCGGCCTTCAGTTCTTCTATAGTACGGAGATTAATTAGATAAACTTTGTCCTTTAGGGTTCCCCAAAGATAATAATCCCCAATATCCCTAAGTTTATCTTCAATTAAAATATGTCTTTTTCTGCTTCCTCTGTATATCACAAGCTGAACTGTTGTACACCACTTTTTCATGAACTTTGAAACGCAAGATTTTGTAGGAATGCTAGAGTCAGGATATTTACGAGCAAATAATATATTTTTTCACGTAATATTCCACCAAATAAATTCACTGTTCAACTGTATACTTCATTTTCTAATCAATTACTTAATACACAAGCAATAGTCACACACGTTTTGGTACAATTCTCAGAAGCAACTAACTGCTGGGATGTTTTATAGAACTGGCTTCCCACGCTGCAGTTGGGAGAGCATGAAGCCGCCCTGCGGCAGAATGTTGCGAAGTGTCATCGTAAAATGAGAGCACTGCATAATAAGAGAATAATGTGAGAGTAATGAAAAAAATTATATTTAACCAACTTTAAGCCTCTGAAGTGTCACTAAACTTAATAAATGTGTTCTCTTATTCTACTGTAGAAAGGTATACCATTCAGAACTGTAATATGCTTTTTTTTTTTTTTTTCTTATTTTTCAGTGGTACTTTGTCCCCTGAGAATCTTCAGAAGTATTCCATGGAGGCCCTGAATACTACACAGGTTTATGCCACATGGACCTATGATTGGGTGTGCCGGAAAGTACAAACATTGTCAAAAATCCAGTGACCTGAAAGCATAACAGGACTATTTCAATATTACAAATTTAGTGGTGTAATAGCAAGGACAATTCAGTTGCCCATTTCTATTTATGGAATTGAAATCAGGCTGTAAATTTGATTTTTCAGGTCTTTCTTTGTATAATTTTAAAACCATTGTAGGGAACAAGTAGGTTATGATGTATATTGGAAACTGAATAAAATGAACCCTAACTATATATAGGTGTTGTAACTTTGTACAAATAATTTTATGTTATTCTGGTGTATCAATTTGTGTATAGGCAAAAAGCATAATAAATGAACTGAAATTTATTTCATTTGTTTATAATGCAGCAGAAGACATGAAAATTTGTTTAAAGATATGTAATAAATAATTTACATTGATATGTGTCACTGTAAAAGAATTGTAATTCAGAAGTGTTCTATTATGAACAAATATTCTGTGTATAGTACAGTTGTTTGTAAAGTAAAATCTCATTTGATACTACATGATATGCCGTAGTGTATAATTGACAGATACAATCCTTTCCACAAATCTAATTAGTGATTAAGAAAACTTGCTGAAGTATTCATACAGTACTGCAAATTCTCCAAAACCTGTGACTGTACATCATATCAACAGTAATGTGGGGACTGTGACTAGGGTGAAATATTATGCTACATGATTACTGATATAATTTCATAGGAGAAATTAATTTAATTTAAAACAATTATTGATGTACATGGTTAGTTTTATGTCCTGCTCCACCTAAATAAAATTGAAGCATGTGGTTCATTGATTTGAAACTTTGTGTATGGGGGATGGCCATATACTGGAAACTACTGATATCTTTGTTCCCTGCTTCTGATTAAACTGGAACACCCAATATATTTTTATATTTTCGAACAAAGCCCTTTAAGAGCTCTCCAAAAGTAACCGCAATTGAAGTTGCTACACAACCAAAACAAAATTGTGTATACACCTTCACTATAAGAAAAAAGTACAGCTTAGGATATAAAAACTTGCTGATTGAACAAATTCTATCTTAAAATTGGAATACTTTGGCTAGACAAGCATGATTCACGCTAGTAACCTGCTTCTTACCTTATCAGTAATATGTCTCTAGTGAGAAGCGGTTTTACATATGTACTCATGATAGCAATTTTACATCTGTTTTCATGGCACAAGGGGTTAGAACAGTGTTTCTCAATCGCTGGGCCCTGGTGTCAGTTATACCGGGCTGTGAGATTTGTCCTGTCGTTTTACTTTTCTTAGATCCAGTTTGTCTAAACTCTAAGTTCTAAAATCGAACTAAATAACATCTATTTAGAAAACATCAGTGACAAAGTCATTTATATTTTAATGATCGGGAATTTTTCAGACTTAGAAACCTTTCAACATATTTTTTCATCACATATCTTTGTGAAACTGCATTTTCTGTCATGACCATGCTTAAAACGAAATAGAGGAGCCACCTGCTGCAACTTTATGACTGTCTCCATTTGGCTATTACTTCAATTCATCCTAGATTAACAAGCCAACAGGAAGAAGACGGCAATAAAAGTCTCACTAACCTTGCTAAAACCTTAAAAATTCTCAGATGTAATAAAAAATAAAATAGCCTATATTAAGCACTAAGGTAACTTTTTTTAATAGATTAGAATTATTATTGTGTTAATGTGCTACATTTTTAAATTCATAACCTTAATTAATGTTGGAAATAGTGTTAAAATAGGAAGATTCGTACATTTTTATACATAAAATTACATACATTGCATATAAAAATATTTGGCATGTGTATGTGTGATGAGTGTTTCGCCTAAATGTGTTGACACCTTTCTGCTACTACCTCTGCTTAGCTGATTTCTGTGGGGAGTTACAGAGCATAATCATTCTTCCCATTACCATTTCTTTTTCAGACCAATATTATTAAACTCACTTTAATAATCATTGTTATAAATTTTATAAGTTTTTGGTGGTCAGAAAGAGATAATATGTCAATGAAAATTAGCATAAATTAATTAATGTTGTTGTTTTCTAATGCCAGGCGTTTGACAATAAAGTCATTTGACCTCTTGCACTCCAATATTTTTCAAAGATATTATCATGGTCAGCCACTGAAGCACAGATTTTGAGGTGTTCCGAATCCATTTCTTGGTTTGAGTTGCACAATGGACAGTTAGGGGACTGATATATTCCAGTTCTATGCAGGTGTTTGGCCAAACAATCATGGTTTGTTGCCAATCTAAATGCAGCTACAGACGATTTTCGTGGTAAATCGGGAATTAACTGTGGATTTTGATGCAGAGAGTTCCATTTTTTCCCTTGGGATTGTGTTATCAAATTTTGTTTGTTGAAGTCTAAGTATGTAGATTTAATAAATCTCTTCGCAGAGTAATACGTAGATTTAGTAACAGGTCTGTAAGTAGCAGTGCTGCCCTTCTTTGCTAAAGCATCCGCATTCTCGTTTCCCAGGATTCCACAATGGGATGGTATCCATTGGAATACAATTCTTTTATTGAGTGATATTAATTGAGAGAACATTTTAGTTATTTCTGCTGTTTGAGATGAAGGTGTGTGTTTAGAGACTATTGATAGAATAGCTGCTTTGGAGTCTGACAATATAACTGCATTTTTAAATTTACTGATGTGGCATAGAAGATTCCTGAGACTTTCACTTATTGCAATGATTTCTCCATCAAAACTTGTTGTTCCATACCCAAGAGATCTATAAAGTGAGAAGAGACAGCACGTAACACCTGCACCAGCACCTTGTTCTCTGGAGATCAAGGATCCGTCAGTGTATAAATGAAGCCAGTTTTGTAGAGGGTATCTAATATTAATTGTCTCTAAAGACAATTGTTTTAGTATTTCAGTGTTTACTTCTGATTTCAGTATTTCTTCTGTTAAATTTAGATTATATTCCATATTTAATAGAGTGAAAGGGTTTGGTTTAATTTGTAGGTTTTCTTTTAAATTCGGGATATTGATTTTCTGTTTTAATTCTTGAACAATGGATATGAAACTTTTTTGAGTTTTCAATCTACAGAGAGGACTGTATGAATGCCAATTGTTTCCTGGTAATCTAATAAGTTTTTCATATTGAATCAGTGCTTTTTCTTCTATTGTCATTTTGATGCTGTTAATATTAGTGAGGAATCTCATAGAATCTATTGGAGTTGTTTTGATTCCACCAGTAATGAGTCTGAGAGCTAATGTTGGTGTCAGGAAACTACGACATGCTGCAAAATTTTATTCATCAAGTTAATCTTGTATGTAAAATAAAGTAATATAAATCCTGAATGAATTTCACACTGAAAATCCAAATAATGAAATTCCATCTTCCAAATTTAATAGTCGAGCAATAACTATCAACAAAATCTCTGAACTGCCTCATATTATAAAGGTAAATAACTTCCGAAATATGATATTGTTTATAATATGCTTAAAATTAAAAATAATTCAATAAATATACTTACAAATAGTAAAATAACATAGAAAATATTATTTTATCACTAAAATGGCTTTACAGCTTTGAAGAATATGTTTGCTTTCAAACACAAATTTTGATCATTTTTTTCTAAATTTACGCAGAAAGTATTGTACCTCAATAGAAAAATATATTTCATTCATTTTTAATGTATAAAACTAACATATATGTTACATTTGGAATGGTTGTTCTCCTGCATTTTTATGATTATATATCAAGGCCAGGATACACTACTTTCATCAAATTGAACAGGATACAATTCTATCCAGATAACTAGAACAAGTGTGTTCCATTGTGTTTCTAAAACACCAATATCTATGTTGTTCCATTAGCGACAGTGGCACATCTTTAACAGTTGACGTGATTAACAAGATTCAAAACTACTTTAGGGGAAAGCTTTGACATACACTCAAATACTTCGGCATTATTTGGTAGCCCCTTAATAAGTTCACTACAAAATGACATCAGAAATTAGAAACATCTTTCTTTTACGCAAACAAAATCCTCTTGGCAAATTGTACTTAAGAGTCTGATTATAAAACTAATTACGAAATCTACATCATAAGTATTAAGTATTTCACCAGCAAGGATGACATAGGCTTTGTACTTACTTAGATTTATAATGAACAAAAGCATCGTTAATTTTTTCAGCATTGATAACAGCAAGATCAGATGCCTGGCACAGTAGGTTGCATCCGTTTATTTCAGACTGTAATGGATTTAGAAAGCACAAATAAAGTACATTCTTTCTGTCTTTGTACACATCACTCAATATTCTGGCAGTGTGATATTTTACTGACGTACAGTGTGACATTTTACTGACGCATCTGCAATTATACGAAAATGAGTCTGAAGTTATTGTTCTAGGGTTCTCTTAACTGCTTCCCCTTATGTTAACCGCCTAGTAATAGAAAGTTGTAATAACTTGTGCATTTTCCTAATGACTAATTCCGTCATTACTGGCGTCAAAATAGTATCTTATATTCCAACATAGATCTACATAGGGCTTTGAGAAAAACGTTAAGAGTTTGTCTGATTATGTAATCGTGAATTCTATAGACCTTGGTAGCTCGTTAGAATTGCAATAGTGAAGCAAATGACAAACATTTCACAATTTGCAAATTAGATAATGTTTCTCTGTTTAGCCCCTAGGCATGTAAATAATGAATGGTTAAGTCCACATAAATTGCTGGCACCATCTGCACCAATCCCTAACAAATTGTTGATGGACAATCCAATTTTAGCTAAATAAGCAATAACTGGCTCTGGCTTATAAATGGCGTCTGCAGTTGCTCCATACACTTCAGTTATACAAAGTAGGTCTGTTTCAGTTTCTATGCTTTTCTCATTAAAATACCTTAATGCAGGCATGCCAGAAATGAGAGACTGAATGTGCAGTTTTGTGCGTGGATCGCCGGTCTGTGCGGACTGGATCTTCCCAGTTCTTAGCTGGAGAGGTGTTCAATAATCTATTCTGCGCTTCTAGTGTTGGATTAAATAGGCATTTGGACATTATAAACATACTTAGCAGAAGGAAAAAAACACAGTTATTATCAGTGTATATTTGATAATTGTAATACAAGAAACATTAGGCTTACTCAGTTATATTTCACAAAGTAGTGGTTTGTAAAGCTTAATTTATTAACATAATTGAAGGGTTCAGAGCCATATTGGGAAAAGCACCATTTATTAAAAACTGAGAAAGCAAGGGTTAAAGTTAAGTGAATACCATAGTTTAATGAAGATTGACATATCATTTAGTTTTAATGTGTGTACTTTATATTACTTGCTATATGTTTCTATTGAATTATGGTAATAACTTCATTTTAACCCTTGTTGTCTATGGTTTTAGTAAATGGTGTTTGGGCCACTATGGTTCTGAACCCTTCAATTATTATGTAGTATTTGAAGAAAAAAAAATATTGCAGTAATTTCGAAACAACAAAAAACGAACACAGTATTTCATTTTACGTAGTAGGTACTAATTATTTTAAAGTACCGGTAATAGACCCTGCTTTTTCATTGTTCTTCAAGCAGTATTATTTATTGAGACCATTGGTACACAAATGTTAAATAAAATATATCCCAATTAATTACATGCAGTAGGATATTGTGAAATTTTTACACTGAAATCATTTTCTTGCTGTATGTCGATATAAAGTAATATTAATAAATAATTTAAATTCGCATATACAATAGTTTATGGCCATGACTGATGTTTATGCTTACCTGTGATTATCCGAAATATTAGTTCATTACTCTTCAACTGCTGGACTTTCGGATATTGAAGTGTTATATTATTGTGAATTAGTGGCTGCTTCTTCTGTGATTATGTTAGCAAGGTGGACTTTTGCCTATTTCGTATGAAATCCTTGATTTCATCTTCTTGTTCTTGGTTTGAAGAAAATTTTTTTTTTCTTTTTTGAGTGTCTTACTACTTATTATTTTGTGTGATCTTCACTACCAGTCAAGTACTGCTTTGCTTGTTTCGTGTAAATTCTGTGAAGTGATGGCATATGAAGAGTCCAGGGGAAGAACATGCTAAGTCACATTTTACTGTTTTTACAGGAGAACAAGTTTAAAGTTTCAAGGTCCATTACATTCTATTGTCTCTGAGTTATCATTTTTCAAATATTTCTGTCTTAATCAAGTTTTTACTCTGTACAATTAAACCACTGAAATCTCTATTGCCTGAGGTATTACATGGCATCCAAAACAAAAAATTGATAAAATTGGACTTAGCACGTTTTTCCCCTGGACCCTTCATATGTGTATATAATTTCGACCAGATATTCAGTCTTTCTGTAACTAAGGTAAACAGTTCAAGTAAACACTCTCATAAGTGATCTTTCTGGCTGTCAATTTAGCGGCTATTCTACGCAGAGTTGCTTTAAATGCAAGTTTATCTTTCGTTTTGTGTATTTACTATCTCCATGTCTATTTACATTGTCAGTTTTTCGATTCTTGCTATATTTTGATTATGTCCGACATTGATGTCTCCACATCAGTGCCGATTTACATGCCAACTCCACCTGACAATCTTCATCATTCCTCAAGATCAGTTGATTGGTGCAGTGAACGATTTTCAAATTGCGATATCAACACCTCTCGTACCGGGAATCTCTCTGATACTCTGGCTTTTGACAATCATGATACAAGTACTACTACGGGTAATGATTTTAATCTAAATGCACCAGTTACTACTAGTTGTGGCGATATTTCCAGTGATTCTTCTGACTTTGTTACCTGTCACTTATGCCCTTCTGGCTGCGTTAAACTTTTCAAAGGTTCCCGTGGCTTCTGTGTTCATTGGTCTCGGGCCCACCCTAATATTCCATTTGCTCCTAATAACATTCCCTTTCCGAAATCATCACTAGACGATTTTCAAACAGTCTTATTCATAGTAAACAACATATACATGTTTTGAGGAGAATTCCTAAAGGGGCTCGTGCATTAGCAGCAAGCTGTTTGTCTCATTTCATTTCCCAATGTTTATCTCAAAATTCTGTTGAAAGTTGGTACAATCTCCTATTATTTGCCTACATCACGCTTCGTATTCCTGAGAAGTCGGGAAAAAATCACTCGTTTCGAAGATAAAAGACAATATTAATAATTTTCAAATTGCTGATATAAAGACTTCTTCAAAATCTTTTAAGTCCTCTCATGTCCGCCACATCGAACAGAAGATAGCAGACGGTGACATACGTGGTGCGGTTAGAATTCTGTCCTCTGATGATGGTGTAGCAGATTTTAACATTTCAAACTATCAAGCCTTATTAGATAAACATCTAGTTCCCTCAAGACCGAATACATTTCCTGATCCTCCTATCCTTACTGATCATTTGTTGAAGATTTCAGAAGATACTGTCATCGTGGGATTACGAAGTTTTCCGAAGGGTTCAGCTTCCAGGATCAATGGCATCTGCCCACATCTACAAGATCTTGTGTCTATCTCTGCTGGCGATTCTGGCAAAAGACTGCTTACATCTATTTCTAATCTCTGTAATTTTATGTTAGCTGGGAGAGTTAATTCTGAAATTTGCCCTTACCTTTATGGAGCGTCGCTATTGGCTATTGCAAAAAAGGATGGCGGTGTGCGTCCTATTGCAATAGGCAATACTTTTCGACACCTTGTAGCTAAAATATCTTGCCTTCTTATTAGAGATTATATCTGTCATTATTTCCGACCATATCAATTAGGTTTTGGTTTGCCTCAGGGCTGTGAATCTGTTATCCATTCAGTTCGCTCTTTCTTGAAAGATAATTCCTCCTCTAATAAGATCCTCTTGAAATTAGATTTTAAAAATGCCTTTAATTGTATTGAACGCGATGTTATGCTGGATGCCATTAAACAAAATTTTCCTTTGGCAAGCCTATAGATACCCTACGAAATTGTTTTACGGATCTGACACTATCTTATTCCAATTAGGCTGTCAACAAGGGGACCCTTTTGGTCCCCTGCTTTTCTGTCTTGTATTACAACCAATTATTACATTCCTTAATATTGATTTTAAATCTTTTTATCTTGATGACGGAACCTTAGCTGGTGATCCTTTGGTTGTTCTTAGCGACCTTCAGAAAATAATTTCCCTTGGTTCTCAAATTGGCTTACAACTCAACCCAGACAAATGCGAACTTTATTTCTGCTCTCATAACCTCGAGAAAGTTGTATCTGCTTTTCAGCTTGTAGCTCCTGGTATTAAACTAATTTCTAAATCTGATTTAACCATTCTAGGTACCCCTATTTTCTTAGATGCAGTTCAAGATATTGCAGAGCAGAAATTACTTCGTTTGAAAACTTTGCTTGACAGGTTAGTCCCCCTTAATCCCCACATATCTTACTTTCTCCTTAAGAACTGTTTATTGATTCCAAAATTTAACTACTTTTTGCAGACTACCTCTGTATGGTTGTTTCCATCTTTCCTCTGTCAAGCTGACAATATGATACGTCATTACTTAGAAATTTTACTTAATATTTCTCTTAGTGACTGCAGTTGGATTCAAGCTTCTCTACCTATTAAATTTGGTGGGTTAGGTATTAGAAAATTGAGTGATATTTGTACGCCGGCATTTTTAGCTTCTGTACACAGGGTTGTAGACTGAATCAAATCTATTTTTCCCTCTTACAGTGATTCGGTTCAGATCCCTTTTGTGCAGGAGGCTTTAGTTCGATGGGGTGAGGTTTCCAATAACTCTGATCCTCACTCTTTTCCAGCGGTTCAAAAGAACTGGGATGAAATACTAATCTCTCTTGTTAAGGAATCCCTTCAGTCATCTTTTTCTTCAGATACAGATCGTGCTCGTTTTTTGGCTCTCCAACAAAATGTTTTAGGATCTTGGCTTCATGCAATTCCTTCCCCTAACATCGGTACTCTTATGGATCCCAGATCCTTTAAAGTTTCAGTGGCTTTATGCCTTGGTTGCAAAATCTGTCACATTCATAAATGTATCTGTGGCAATATTGTAGATTCTTATGGTCACCATGCCTTAAGTTGTGTCACGAGTAATGGGGGTATCTCTCGTCATTCATCGCTCAATGACATCATTAAAAGAGCATTAACATCCTCAGGGGTTCCATCCATCTTAGAACCTTCTGGGATCAGCCGTTCAGACGGCAAGAGACCCGATGGTCTGACTCTAGTCCTGTGGCGTGTAGGCAAATCCTTAATTTGGGATTCCACATGTGTGGATACACTGGCCCCTTCTCATTTGTCTTCAACCTCTAAGACACCAGGATCTGCAGCAGAAAGTGTCGCTGTCAGTAAACACCATAAATATAAACATCTTGCAGATAATTATATTTTTGTTCCTTTTGCGGTTAAAATGTTTGGATCATGGTGTAGTGAAGCCAAAGCTCTCTTCTCCACCATAGGCAGAAGTTTAGTGCAGCTTTCTGGGGACCCTCGAAGCAGTCAATATCTACGTCAGCGCATTGGTATCGCCATTCAGCGCGGTAATGCTACAAGTATTCTTGCATCCTTCCCTGAGTCCTCTTATTTAGATGAGATTTTCTTCCTTTAATTATTCATTTTATTTGTATTTTATTATAGTAGGCCTCTACATATCGATGTGAATACAATTTCACTAGAATAATAAATTTGGTAGTTATTCTGTATAAAAACAAATTTTATACATTTGTACATAGACTCGTAAATTCTCTGAGATTTAAAATAGTAAATCCATATTGTTTACCTACAATTTTTATATTAATATTATTTCTTACGCATTGTTTATTGAAAAGTGCACCGTTGCCATAAGTGACAAGAAATCTACGAGTATATCTGTAACAGAACTTTGACATTTTAATTAGTTAAAATACGTACAATTTGCATTTTGTAACAATTTCAACATTTTAAATTATGAACAACCTAAGTTTAATAAATGTGAAATAAAATTATAATATGTGATTCTCATTGGATCTGCAAATGTCTAAACAAAAAACCTCAATAATATAGTTTATTTGGAAAACTTTGAGAGCAAGTAACTACAAGTTGGGAGCGTTACTGAAGGAAATTAAAAGTATTGTTCACAAGCTGTGAAACGACGACATTCTCTTTATGTCAGGTTTAGATTTATTCATGTAAGTATATTAACATAATTTAGTGATACGAGATGGAAAATTTGCCGTTATATATTTTCCAGAAAATTTTTCTGCCTTGTAAATAGTTGCTTTCTTCGCTCCTTACAATCTCAAGAGCCTCACATGTATTCCTCGCTATATTCTCTATCACTTACCAGATTATGAAATGAAAGTCGTAAGTCGTCTAATCTTTGATGGCTGTGTTAGTACAGACTCCAAAACAATGCCATTGTCAAGTTTGTTTTGCCGTGGGAGTACTGATTAAGAAATAACACTTGCGAATATCATATTTTGAGAATCTGATCTAAACTATCACAAGACTATTACCCCAACATGGGCTGATGAAAGCCTTTCATTTTGAAATAATTATTGTTGGCTGAGGAAAACATAATAATTATGTTATATGATTCGTACTTTCTCTTTGTTATATCTGTGAACTCCTCACTTTATTTTTCATAAAGCATTCACAGTCACAGCTCAATCAGCATCCGTACTGATCTGTGTTACTGAAACAAAAGCTGATCTGCTACTGCAGGTACTGTATAGCCCTGTCGCGTTCCCCTCCAATCCGATTCACTCCCTCCAGGCAGGGGAATAGGAAGTGCACATCACACAGAAACAACTGCACAATGTGCAAGGTTTTGGCATGCCTGCCTTACCTATCTACATAAAGCCATGCACTTTTGTATGTATGTGTCAGTAGACTCATCTACAATTAAATGTATCCCTTATTGCCAACGTCTTTATTAATTCTGTTAACATTGCTGATGCGCTCATGTTCTTAAAGCTGAAAATGTTGTTCTATGAAGTGTCTCTTCCTGGTGCAATTCCCTTCTCTGCTCCCAGATGATCCACACTCCTGTTGAATTGTGCATCACAATATGCACCACCAAATTGCAAATTAGTTTGTTTGTGCTAGTTATTCATTATCGTTATACCATAATTAATTTTGATTGGATTCGGACATTTAATTTTTGTACATTTCTCTTGTGTGTCATACGAATTGAATGTTAAATCAGTTTTGTGAGCTCCCAGATTAGTATGACAAACTATACATCTTGCCATCATCTGGAGCTTCCTCCAACGAACCTAGAGTAAGAAATGAGCAGTTCAGAGCAAAAGTGGTGTAAGTAAAAAATGGGTAATGAGGGTGAAAGTAAACATTCTGTAAAATAGCGCAAAGTAGCAATTAATATTCAATTTATTTAAACTATTAGTAGTCGGTGGATAGCAAGAAGGACATATTAATTGGTACTTTGAGCTGAATCCTACAGAATTTTTACTTTAAACCTCATTACCCAATTTCGACTTACACCACTTTTGCTCTGAACGGCTCAAATAGTATCTATGTATTTAATAATAATAGATCAGTAATAAAATGAGGCACAAGTGTGTGATGTCTGCCTTAATTGTAATCCGGGTGGGATTTTTATATCCAATATTTAGTAGTAAGTTGTATTGTCTGTAATTTTTTTGGACTTCGGATGTAATGAAATTGATGTTGATAATCCTATAAAAAGTTTTATCATTAATAATGCCTTCATTATACGTGAATATTTTTAACTTGGCTTTAAATTCAGGCAAATTCTCCCAGACATTGCGATATTGTTTCTATTATCATTTGCAGTGTTTTCCCATTATCCCACTAAAATAATTATTATTATTAGCAATTAGCATTATTAGATTAATAATACCGTAATGAAAATAAATAAAACAAACGAACCAGCCAGGGCACAGTATACTGTGACCAGTGTTGCCAGATTGTGATGAGCAGGACCTACTAATCGTCGATTTGTGAATTGCATGTAGCCTAAAGTAGCCTTTAAAAAACTAATAATAATCACCTTAGACCTATGTCCGAATAAAATGCAAGGAATGTATGCAGCATATATTATAATTTGTACGTTTGAACTGTATATGCGCTTATCCTATAAAGTACTATATTTGTTTACATTGGTTCATATCTTTGGTGAGGAGTAGTGAGAGTAGCCACCAGCATATGAGCTATGCTGAGGTTGAGGCGCTTGCCTACTGGTTTGGAGAGGCACTCAAGCTTGAGTTTGATTCACGCTTGAGCTGATTACCTGTTGGGTTTTTTCCAAGGTTTCCCCCAACTGTAAGGTGAACACCAGGTATTGTATGGCGAATCCTCAGCCTCATTTTGCCATCACCAATCTCATCGATGCTAAACAACCAAGTAGTTGATACAGTGTCGTTAAATGCACACCAATGTTGTCATAGTAATTTTCTCACCACTTTCATTTACAAATCAAACGTGAAAGAAATAAGTGGGCCTACATAGTTTATTTTTTTAATTTCGAAGTTATTTTCTGAAATAGAAACTTAAGAATATATTGTATATTCTACAGAAACTCCACGCACGGATGGCGATCTTCAGACACATTACTGGTAAATGCTGGGGTAATCAACCCAAAGCTTTACAATTGCTTTATGTACAAAAATAGGAGTCAAGTGGTGATGAACTATGGGATAGCAGTCCTCCCCTATCCTACAAAGGTGCTAAAAAGTAAATCATCTTTGCTGGTGTATGTCCTCGCCAAACAAATTTTAGGTCTGAGAGGAAAGCCCAGGAAAGATCGAATGTTCCAGAAGCTCCAGTTGTCGAAATTCCAAAACATGTCAAGTTCTTGCATGCCATAAATTAATGGGGACGGTGTTTGCCAACACTTCCTCTTACTGTATTTATTTAAGTAGGCTAGCTCAAATGGCTGTAATTGCTGTCACTATGAGTAGGCAGTGAGAGACTGATTGGCCATGGTCTGCAATTCCTCAAGATCTTCGGAGCATATTACCATAGTACCACAATCTAAACCTATACAGTCACGAAGCTTAGAGTTGTGAGGGTGCTAGGAACAATAGACTGTGCCGGTACTATTTCGCATTGTATGTAATGAGACGATATTAGCGATCCTAGTGGTTAGCAACTGTCTATGGATGCATACTGTATCTACTAAGTATTGAGCTTCATGACTATATACTGGACTGTGATAGTACTACAGTCTATACGTCCCCTAGATTTTCTTGTTATTGTCGGATTACCAAGCATTATTTACCAACATAATAATCAGACCTGCAGCCTTTTGAAAATAAAAAAAAAATCTTGCTTGTTATTTGGCGACTATGTTAACTTGCGGCTGAGTTATGATCAGTTTATGGACATTTATACAGATGGGTCTAAGATGGAAGAGGGCACTGGAGCGGCTTTTTTTTTTAAATAAGACCTCCGGGGAATCACAAGTTTTTGGTCTATATAATTACAGTTTCATTTTTATGGCGAAATTAGAGCTTTGGTTCCTATTTGTCATGTCCAAGATGCGTACATATGGATTTTTTTTATGGATTCATGGAGTGCCCTGCAATCTCTAACTGATAAGACTATAAGGACTTCGTGGTCAATGGCGCTGGTCCATTGTAAGCAACTCATAAAAATTGCACAATGAATGATATATAATTTTATTGGTCTGGATCCCTAGCCACTCCGGTATTCTAGGTAATGAACATGTGGAATTAGTGGGGTTTAAAAAGGGCGCGTCAGCTACTTAGCTATTTGCGCCCTGATGTACAAAAACAAACAATATAATTAGGCTAAATGCTAATACGAAACTAAAACACGTCACAGTAAAAAAAACCATGTATGCAAATGCAGTATTCACAAGGTCATTCTAAAAAAATTATAAAAGTTATAGTTATTTTTTGAAAGATGGGACATGACAGTTAAGCGGCCGATCTTGGAACTACAGTGCTATGTTGACAATATGGACTACCATCACAGTCTAATATATACAGTCGCGCAACTTCAACACTTTTTTGCCAACATTCGCGACACTAGCGCCCAAGCGGCAGGCAAGGCACTGGTCATAGGGTCATACATGGCAAAGTGCATCAACATCGGTTAAAAACGCAGTAATCATAGATTACGAAACGACGGTTAAACAGTAACCATGGTTAAAATGTAATTTCTGTGCACCATTCACAATCACCGATTACTTAAACATGGCTAGCTGACACCTCATTTAACCAGAGTAAAGTCTATGATGGTACACTGTTTCTACAAAATGACTGAAGGAAATCATCCATACTGCTGCAAAGATAATAGTCAACGTCAAAAAACGACTATGCTCACTCCGTTCTACATCGAAATGAACGTGTCCTACATTTTCGCGTTGCATTTGTTTGCCTTTCGGCTGTTAAGGTGCGTACACACTTAGCGAACGAACAACGAACGAACGACAAACGATTGCATTCGTTGATTGAAATCGGTACGTGTGTACGTCGCAGCAAAGGCAAACCGATCGTTTGGTTTGCCTTCGGAAGTAATCCGTCTCTTGTCGGTACATCAAAGGAAGTTGGTATTCGTTGTGGACGGGATTTGCCACTAGCTTGTAGTTCGTAGCAGAACGCAGCGCTTAGTTCAATTTCACTAACAGGATATCGAAACTGGAGTGGACGGAAGACGCTGTTATAAATCTTATTAATGCATATAGGGAGCAGGAAACTTCATGGAATCCCAAGTATCCTACATACCACAATAAAATAAGAAAACATAATGTTTGGGAACCTATTGGAAAGATGTTTAGCTGCAAGATAGGCGAGTCAAACACGTGCAAAATTTGAAAATTATTTTTGTTTATTTATTTTCAGTGGATATATGTTTTTTGTTTATTGTAGGGAGCAGAAGTCAAAAAGAAAATTGAAAATTGAATCCCTACTGACATCATTCTGGAGTGAAAGACAGAATTCCATAAAAAGTTCTGGAATGGGGAGTGATGAAGTGTACGAGTCAACTTGGTTCGCGTATAAACATATATCGTTCTTTTGGACAAATTCACGCCCAGGAAAAACAAAGTTCCAACCTTGTGCACACAAAATAAATTATTGGCACTGAAAAGTGTATTTTCGTAAGCATGATGCGCATACGACAAACACAGACAAATCTCTCTTTTTAATATTTTAAGATAATTATTGTCAGTGAGGTATCCGTGTACTGAAACTTTCCCCTGGGGCCTATTTAATAAAAGTAATAATTTAATACCATTACTAAAAAGGTAATAACATTAAGTAATATTATTACTGTTCTGTTTCATAAAAGTAATATTTAATCATATTATTTATTACTGTAAACGCTCATATTATTACTAAAATAAATAATATTACTAAAGTGTTTCATAAAGCAGCAAAGATAATTAAATTTATTAATAATATTAACGTTAGTTCCATGACTGTATTTTAAGTAATAGTTTAATAATTTGTAAAAAGTAAATGCCAATGTAGGGTTAGATTTTGAAGATAAAACCATGAAACCATTTGAAATGGATAATTCTGACTCAAATAGTGATGAAGAGGGTGTGTTTGTCCGACGTCCAAGAAATTTTAGACAACGAATATCCTACAGCCATATGCAAGAAAGTTACGAATATAATGAAATAGTTGACCTTTCAATTCGAGAACTTTTCGCAAAAAACTCTGTTTCTTCAAGTTATTTTCACGTCTTTTCCCCATTTTAAAAAGCATAAGAGACAAAATGAATGACTAACAAAGTCCCTCTCCATACTTACAAATACTTACAAACTTTCATAGGCGCCAATGTAGGTGGACCAGGCTGAAATTGAAAACTATCTTATCTAATTGTAAAAGAGGAACAATTGGAAAGGGCGAAACCTAAATTAAATTCAATTACAGTATAGAACTGTTAGGAAGTAATTACTGTATATTTTACATTATTTTATGTTATTTGAATGATTGAACTTAACGTTTTCCCCTCCTTTCTCGTCATTTTTTAAATTATAATAATTGTTCAGAAATATAAGCCTATGGGACATCTACATCACAAAATACAGTAATATTAATATTTTCTGTACCTATTGAAATGTTTTTTTTTCAATGTATACTTGTGACAACCTGAATCTATATACTCTTCACTAATTAACATTGTGAAGATCTTGGTGAGCAGACATATATCAACAAGTAGATCTATTACAAAATATGTGGACTACTTTAAACCACCCCTATTGAGGGCATAAACTAAAATTAACTTACGAGATTTATAGGTACAGTATCCACAATTCCACATCACAATCTCTAATTAGAACATATGTATTTGCATTTTGTATAGTCAGGTAACTTCTTGAAAATACTACTTACAACATAATCAGCAATAAAAACCCATTAAGACAATTTCAATATTTTTATTAATTTCGTCATAACATTAATCTTCTACAACATTCACACCTTCAAACTCAAACACTATATTTTCTAGGAACGACTTCACCGCGTAAGTACTTATGTAGTTATTGCATTACTTATTTATTTTTAGTAAAAGAGTAATTTTATGTGTATTTATTTACGCTTGCACCAATAATTTTTAAGCCTTTTTATATAATTACTTGCGCAGTATTCCGAATTATAACGGAACTTGAAATATCTTACATAAGACGCTTTGCAGGGTCCACTAACCCTGTCGTTAACACTGTCCTTAAGGCTGCTACAATATTGTCATCAAAAGTTTTCACTGCTTAACATTTTCATATGGTACCTACTTCTTTAGATAACGAGGTCCAAGTTTTACACACGCGCGCGCGCATACACACGCTTCTGTCACTGATACACTGTTTTTGGAACTGCAAACTTTACAACAGCAGAGACGTGAACAATTAGGAATGATAAAAATCTGTTCACAATATTTTAGATTTATCATATTGTTTCTTTTACTCGTAAATCAACTGAATCAAATAACAGAAACAATAACTTCGAGTTGCAGTGATTTACAATCTTATCTTAAATAAATTGTCTCCCAAACCTTCACACATATTACGATTTACTCTGTTGTTGCTATTAAAGATAGTACTTCAAAACTTATTTCATTCAACAACTGTTAACAGAGAGAATAATATAAATAGCTGTAGAGTGCAGACCAACTAGATTATGTTTGTCAGCCTTAACCTCAAATCATCTGGCTACTGTACGTATTTTATGATTCGTGCAAAACGTTTATGAAACAGAATTTAGTCGGTTAATAAAATTGTTTTCATGACTGTAATACTATTACTTAATATTATTACTATGTTTATGAAACAGGCCTGCACTTGCTATAATTATATTTTCGTCTGCCTTTATAGCGGATAATCAGCGAATGTGAATGTTTTCTGACAATTTGCTGATGATTTGTACGTCGCTTCAAACAGCGAACGAACAACGAAGTTTTGCTACATCATTCGTTCGTTGTTCGTTCGCTAAGTGTGTACGCACCTTTATATTTACGAGTTGCATTTCTTTATTTTTCAGTGTTGTTAGGTTAAAATCGTACAAAATGGAAAATTGGATGCAAAAATGATTATATCCCAATGTGAGGTTGAAGTATTGATAGACTTACTTACTATATGTAAATATATTATATAAAAAAGAAGTAATATCCATGAAGGAAAAGGATGCAAAAGATGAGTAGGAAAGTGTGTACGATCTAGGATCCCATTTACACCAGGGATTTGTTCATTATCTTTTAGATCCATCCATAACCTCTCTTTCTTCAGCCAGTGACATAGAGAAAGAGATATTCGAGTATTCCCTCTTAAAATACAGAAACTAATAGTTACATAGAATCGTAACATAATCAGCCGATCCATAGGAGAAATATGACTGTTTTTGTGTTATATCAAGTGATCCATTTGTAGATTTTGATAAACGAAATCCCTCCTGAAATTTTCTGTCACCTAATTCCTCGTAAGAATTCTCTCTTTCCACTAAAGAAACTTCACGCTCACGCTTTATCCAAGTAATTCAAGTATTTTACAATAATAATCGTCTTTGAAATAAACATGTGTGGCTCTGGCCGCCATTTTGCTTTACTTGTTCTACTAATCACTGGTTATCTTCGTTAACCACTCAAATATGGCCGGTTAGAGATTACTGTAGTTAACCTCCTATTTAAGTCGTAACCGAGGTCGATCCACTGTAAAAATGCTTAACCACGGGTTAGGTGACAATTTTAACCGGTGGTTACACTAACCGACGTTGATGCACGTGGGCAAATGTCTCGTTGGAGTGATTATTTGAGCGGTTCAGAGCAGAAGTTGTGTAAGTCAAAATTAGGTAATGAGGTTTAAAGTAAAAATTCTGTAAAATACAGCGCAAAGTAGCAATTAATATATCCTTCGTGCTATTCACTGACTACTAATAGTTTAAATAAATTCAATATTAACTGCTACTTTGCACTGTAAAGCCCGGTTCAGACGGTGCGTGTTTCTGTGATGGATTCCAAGGTGGCTGCGCGGATGGGTCGCCTGCGTGGTCACTCACCGTTAATAATGCGCTCTGGTGGCTCCGTGGATGGCTAGCTTGCTGGATTTCGAGGGTAGGTTCCCATAGACTTACTAAATAACCGCTAGACCGCTCACTGGCGCTAGTGTTATGTTCCCAAATTGAACAGTCTACGAGCGGCCATTTGCTTGGTAGAGCTGAATAAGTATGGTTCTTTCGTGTGCTACTTTTTATTGCAGCAATGCACACGGATGTAACGGTAAAGAAGGAAGGAATGTTATATTTCACTGGTTAGTTAATCCTTAATTTCTACGACGATTTTTTCTCCATATTATGTTACAGAAGACAAACTATTGTACTTGCCATGTGACTCTTTGTGCTTCAAGTTTCCTCTGAGTAAAGATTCCCTTAACCGAAAGTGGATAGGTGCAATCCGCAGAGAGAATTTCTACCCTACATTAAATCATTCAGTGTGTTCAACTCATTTCTAAGATAGTAATTACCTTTCAATCTACGTTATTATACACTGTTATTGTCCTTACTCTATATCATTCATTTTCTTCAAATAGCTGTTGTTTCAGTGCATACATGAATAATAAAATTATTTACCGAACTTAAACATACAGAAACTGCATAAATTATAAAAAAATATATATATATTTTTTTATATAACTGATTGAAAGTAATTCCTGTCTTACACCACTTCGATAATGAAACATTTTCTTATGCTATTGCTGCTGCTACTGCTATTAAGTTATTACTACTACTATTCCTGCTACTGCTTTTTTGACTTCATACATCAGTTTAACCTACAGATTGAATTAAAAAGTTGACATATTAATTCTTTTATTAACCGTGGTTATGAATGTTCACATTCAGAGTTCCCATGAAAATGATGCAAGTCTGAACACAGTACCTGTCTGACAGCCAGGGTTGTCGGGTATCCCAATTTAGGCGGGATTCTTCCAATTTCCTGGTTGAGTCTCGATTAAAGGGAGTCGGGATTGACAAAAATCCCGATTTTACAGATATTAGCCTTGAACATACTTAAACAAATTAGTCTGTATTTCCTATTATCCGATATTTTTATTTATATATTGACTCAAATGGTAACATTGTAAACACAGAGATAACCTGCGGATATTTAGTAAGTCTATGAGGTAGCCCAGCTGATTGCCGTAAGGCAACTAAATTCGCAAAATAATACTTCTTCTAGTTCTACCGCATTGTTGATTATTCCGTTCCGGTCCCTAGTCGCTGTTCTTGCAATTTGTAAACATTGTGTGCCTCAAGTGCGTTGAATGGCAAGAAAGATAGGATTTTGATATCGTACTTTACACTAATAACAGAAACATACAATTTCTGCGTTTTATAGTTTAGTGAACTATGTTTAAACATGGATTCATCGTCAGATAGTGAAACTGTTGCAGTACCGGTTCCAAAATTAATTTATTAACAAATTGTTAAAACGTAGGCTATTCGCGGTTCGTAAAAGAAAAAATTATTGTAGTGTTCACTGTACTGTGTGTCGTTCGTATTTTAGTGTTTCTCACGGAGGCGAATAGGCCTATTACATTAAAAAGCACGCGAACACTGCAGAAAACTGCTATAAATCTTATGATAGGCTAAACTGTTGACAAGTCTAATGTCTTAGGTTAGCTTCTGATATCCCGACTTCCCTCGCAGAAAGCCCAGCAACTCTGCTGACAGTAGAGACACGGTATTAAAGGTATCGCAAAAAAAGTATTGTTCCTTTAAACAAAACCATTTAGCTTTCGGATACGCAATACGACACGTATTCAAATAGCGATTTCGAAATCCCGCGCGTTTTCTACCTACAAATGGCGGCTTTCTGCTGCTTCAATTTGGGAACATATTTCTCAGTTCTCCGCTACGGCGTGGTAGGGGCTCGTACCGCACCAGCATCTCCAACTTCCAAACTGGGATCCAGCCAAAAAGTTTGTAATACTTCAAACTCTTTGGATCCAGCATGCAAGGCAGCTCGCTCCGTGTGAACGAAACCCATCACCGCAGCCACCACGGAACCCAGCACCGTAGCCACCACGGCACCCAGCCTGCTAGCCAACTTGGAATACATCACAGAAACACGCACCGTCTGAACCAGGCTTAATTTATAGAATCATTATCCATTTTTTACTTACACCATTTCTGCTCTGAAAATAAAATTAGGCCTACATTTTCTGAGTTAATTGAAGTTACAATTTTTTCAACAAAATTGTGTGTTCATTTATATGTTCTTACCTACGTCATATTAACAGTAAAGCCCGGTTAACTGCGTGTGAAATTCTTCTAGGATTCTAAAGTAAAATTAATAAGAGCCATACACACTTACTGTATAGCATAAAAATATGAAATAAATTACGCAAAACCCGTTTGCTAATGTGTTATCACAGTCTACTATATACAGTCGCGAAGCTTGAGGTGTTTTTTTTGCAAATCTCGTGATAAAGCGCTCCAAGCGGTTAGCAACTAGAAACAATAGACTGTCCGTGGTCGACTTTGGACTGTGTCGTATTTCTATCGAGTGCTAGCTCGTTGCGTATTTCACATTGATGCTTGTGAAATGTTCGTTATTGCTTATAATGAAAATGTTAATGGCTAAAATATAATAATTGGAATACTAATATGGGACAAGGAGGAGATGTTTGTAGTGCTATAAATTGTAGCAACAGTAAGAGAAAGAGGCCAGAGTTATCCTTTTTCCGATTTCCGAAAGATTCAGAAAGGTTCCTGGGTTTCCACAAGAATGCTGTGCAGAATCAAAACTGTTAATTTGAAGTTCTTTGTGACTGTTAGAATACATTATATCCTTAAATTTCACAATGAAATGTTTCAGTCTAACCGAAAGGACATTAGATACCGGTTAAAGTTCTGTCACTTAGGCTGCTAAATTTCCAGAGAAATAAAGGTTAGGTCTACTTTTTTTTTTTTCAGAGGATATATTTTTAATTGTAGCTATTAATTTTGTTATTATTTTTATGTGTTATTTTACTAAATACGTAGAAAAATCAAGTTTGTTTTAATGAAATTTATTGATCACGTTTTATTTTCAATTCTGGTGGGATTATTATTGCTTAGGCCTACTTTTTTCTTCAAAGGATATGTTTTTAATTATAGCTGTTAATTTTGTTGTTATTTTTATTTGTTGCTTTACTAGAGACGTAGAAAAAGTCTGTTACAATAAAATTTATTGATCACGTTTTATTTCCAATTCTGGTGTGATTATTATTGCTTAACCTCATCCCACTTTGTTAACTACGTAAGCCTACACTACAAGTACCGGTACACGTAAGTTACTCCATTAATTCATATTTCCATTATTATTGTTGTAAAGAGAAATGCAAATTAATATTTATTGGTTTCAATTCATAGTTAATTATCGCTATAATCTTGAATGAGTGAAGCTATTATAGTAAATTTCAGTTCGTTTTGCACAAACAAAAATCATATTAACTTATTTCTTGCAGGTATCTTCGAGTTTATGGTGGAATTTAATATACTTCATTAAAATAATAAATTAACTTTATGCATTTAATATTTCAATAATGGAAGGAAGGTGTTAATTTTTCCAAAAGAACACGACAACGAAAGTTAACATATTTTGTCGGCTGCTAGGAGAGAGATCTGCGACGATGAGGCGATAGTAGCGATCCTAGTGGTGGGCAACTACCCATGTTTGCATTTTTACTACATATTGAGCTTCGCGACTGTATATAGTAGACTGTGGTGTTATCATATATCGTATGCACACTTTTAACTTGCCTGGCGCTAGAGGACTACTGTCGCGCCAGGTGTCAAATGTTGGCATATTTTATACGTATGAGTTGCGCGACTGTATATATTAGACTGTGCTACCATGCTGCCAGCTGATGGAAGCTAGCAATTGACGTTAAGATGGCTGACGTTAAAACATTCATTGACAATTGACGCGAAGGTAAGAAAACAATACAAAAATCGACAGAGACTCAAACACGAAACGTATCAATGCTAACACTGAGTGCATAATAAATGTCGCCAAGAGAGTAAAAAGCACTCGCCACGTGGGAATGATAAGTTTGGCAACTCACTCATTCATTCAATCATTCATTTATTTTATTCGATAGATCTTACATGAGCAATGAAGCTTTAAGATGTGGAACAAGAAACTCAACCGTTGTTACCATAACTACAGGCCTACCACATGGATAAATTTATATTTATCCATGCCTACCACGCTATGTGACATTCAGTTGTTTTTCCGATCGCAACGCTCCTGTCATGTCCCATCTGAGAGGATCCCACTTAAAAAAAAAAAAAACAAGTATAGCAGTTCTCAGACGCTATCAACGAGTTAGATACTATAGAGAGGACAAAGACCTCAGAAAGTTGAAGACAATTGAACATTGGTCCGCCATGTTTCGGTTAGTCAAAACAAAGGGGCGTCGCTCGGGTGTTGTAGGAAATGACTGTGATGAAGTTAGTATTATTGTGAATTGAGTTATATATTAAGACTATGTTAATAAGTAAAAAGTAAAATACACACAAAACTTTACGTTTTATAACAGCTGTAGGCCTATGTTTTATTAGTTTCACTAAATATAGACCAGATATTAAATGACAAGCTATACTCGATGCAACCAAAGCAAAGCACCTAAAGACGGATGAATTTAATCGGCAGAAGAAAAATAAATATTTTTTTGACTTCGTCACAAATTTAATTACTAATATGAAATCATGTAATTCAGTGCTCACCAGGTGATTTCAAGAGAGACGACGTATGTAACTAATAGGAGTAAAATATAGGAAAGGTAGTGGCGAAAATTTAAAAAAAATATCCAGTAATTAAGTTATTGAGAAAAATTCATTTGAAATTGGAATTAACACAGAGAACGTTTGAAAACTGAAATTATTAAAACTACAAATAATCTCATAGCATGCAACATAATAATTAAAGAATGACACTAATAGAAAGTTACTCATGATCATAACTCACCACATTGATTGAAACAATAAGATACTTACGATTAACATTGTTATCAGAAACAAAAGGAGCCACAGCTAGGTACACTTCTTTTCGCGTGATGGAGACATCATGTAGTCTAATATAGTTTGAAACAAATATTGTCGCGTGATGGAGACATCGTGTAGTCTAATATAATTTGAAACGAGCATTGATCTCACACGTGTCTCGCAACTAAGCAGAGGCTTTTGCAGAATAAAACTGTTCTTACATTATTTTGAACAATAATGACAAATTGTGTGTGATGCAAGTGCTAACTTTCCTCTTTGGTAACAAAAAGAGCCCTAACGCATTAATAAAAAGAAAATTGGTGTAGGCCCTATAAACACAATAAATACTAAACTCTTGATGTTACAAACTTATTAATACAGATATTTCGCTTATGCTCAGTCCGTCTTGTCTTATAATTCTCTGCGGCAATAGTACCTGTATTGAGAGGGTTTAATTATCCAGCAACGAATATTATGATTTACGGTACATTTCATTTAAATCCGAGGGAATGAGACATTTTTGGAAATTTTAAAGTCTTAATTATAAATTTTTCATTTATAAATCAGCTTTTTACAAAACCTATAGCGAAATGTTTAAATTATCTGAAAAATATAATACATGTACCAACTCGTTACAGTGTACCTTTGATAAGCACTCCTTGCGGAGGCTGGCGGTACTATAGACGCCATGTTTTTTAGGGAACGATCCATAGTACTGTTGGCCTCCGCAGGGAGCGCTTATCAGAGATCTTTAGCCTCTCTATAGTATCTAACTAGTTGGACGCTATACTAAAAGCCAGGTTATGAACCGACTAAACCGGAAGCAACATTCTGTTGGTCTCTTTCTGAGCTCTGTTGCCACATAGTGGGGCGAGATTCAGCGTTTGTCACCGATATGTTTAATATAGCTACTGTATATAGTTCTCGATAACACTATCAACAATATTAGTAATTAAAATTACGGTTTTTAAGAAAGCACGAGCTAATGACGCTGGTACGAAATGAGACTCGTAATGCACGTGGTACTGCAAATGAACTGGCTACACTTTCTCCGTGATTCCGTTGCCAGATTTTCGTTAGCAGACGACATTTTCAGGCGGGGTCCAATGAAAACTCCGTTCTCGTTCTCCCCTCCATCCCCCACACTCAACGTGTCATCACTGCACAGCAAAGAGTTTGTAATACTTACTAGAGACACATACCCGTGAGTGGCAGGCAAGAAAAATGTCACAAATTGAATCGGCTAGCATCCGCCATTAAAGGGAGTGTTTGCGGCGCAAAATTCGAAAACAGTACCACAATACATAGATGTAGCCTGGTGATAGACATCTTTTACCAAGGATGAGTCGTAATGAAATAAACATGAATGTCAGAGGGGCGCTATATTTATTAAAGTATTATAATGATTCATTTTTGGTGATATTCTAAAAAATAAATTAAATCGCCCAAATACACTCGGGATAAATATGTGAAATATTGAATAATGGCAATGTCAACATTAATTTTCAGTATTACTAGTATTGTTTTAAGGATTTAATAATGGATATTTACTGTAATATTTAAAATGATCTATATTTCAGTCCTTTCATGCAAAGGAAGAGAAAGGTATATGGTGCTTAGAAAATATTTAGTGGTGAAATATGAGATAATAAAAATTCTGGAAACTGATTTAAAATATAATGAGAATAAATGTTTTCATAAAACAATCTTTTCATTGTATAGTTGCTGACTACCAAGTTAGAGGTCAATACATACTTTTTAATGCAATAGTAGCGGCAATAGTAGGCCTAGGAGTAGTGGGAATAGTAGGCATAGTACTAGTGATAATAGGCCTAGTAGTAATGGTAATAGTAGGCCTAGTTTTGATGGTATTAGTAGGCATAGTAGTAGTGGTAATACTAGGCTAGTAGTAGTAGTAAAAATAGACCTAGTAGTAGTGGTAATAGTAGGCCTAGTAGTAGTGGTAATAATACACCTAGTAGTAATGGTAATAGTACACCTAGTAGTAGTGGTAATAATGTACCTAGTAGTAGTGGTAATAGTAGGCCTAGTAGTAGTGGTAATAATGTACCTAGTAGTAGTGGTAATAGTAGACCTAGTAGTAGTGGTCATAGTAGGCCTAGTAGTAGTGGTAATAATGTACCTAGTAGTAGTGGTAATAGTAGACCTAGTATTAGTGGTCATAGTAGGCCTAGTAGTAGTGGTAATAATAGACCTAGTAGTAGTGGTAATAGTAGACCTAGTAGTAGTGGTAATAATGTACCTAGTAGTAGTGGTAATAGTAGCCCTAGTAGTAGTGGTCATAGTAGGCCTAGTAGTAGTGGTAATAATAGACCTAGTAGTAGTGGTAATAGACCTAGTAGTCGTGGTAATAGTAGACCTAGTAGTAGTGGTAATAGTAGACCTAGTAGTAGTGGTCATAGTAGGCCTAGTAGTAGTGGTAATAATGTACCTAGTAGTAGTGGTAATAGTGGACCTAGTAGTAGTGGTCATAGTAGGCCTAGTAGTAGTGGTAATAATAGACCTAGTAGTAGTGGTAATAGTAGACCTAGTAGTAGTGGTAATAATGTACCTAGTAGTAGTGGTAATAGTAGCCCTAGTAGTAGTGGTCATAGTAGGCCTAGTAGTAGTGGTAATAATAGACCTAGTAGTAGTGGTAATAGTAGACCTAGTAGTAGTGGTAATAGTAGACCTAGTAGTAGTGGTCATAGTAGGCCTAGTAGTAGTGGTAATAATGTACCTAGTAGTAGTGGTAATAGTAGACCTAGTAGTAGTGGTAATAATAGACCTAGTAGTAGTGGTAATAGTAGACCTAGTAGTAGTGGTAATAGTAGGCCTAATAGTAGTGGTAATAATGTACCTAGTAGTAGTGGTAATAGTAGACTTAGTAGTAGTGGTCATAGTAGGCCTAGTAGTAGTGGTAATAATAGACCTAGTAGTAGTAGTAGTAATAGTAGACCTAGTAGTAGTGGTAATAATGTACCTAGTAGTAGTGATAATAGTAGCCCTAGTAGTAGTGGTAATAATGTACCTAGTAGTAGTGGTAATAGTAGGCCTAGTAGTAGTGGTAATAATGTACTTAGTAGTAGTGGTAATAGTAGCCCTAGTAGTAGTGGTAATAATGTACCTAGTAGTAGTGGTAATAGTAGGCCTAGTAGTAGTGGTCATAGTAGGCCTAGTAGTAGTGGTAATAATTGACCTAGTAGTAGTGGTCATAGTAGGCCTAGTAGTAGTGGTCATAGTAGGCCTAGTAGTAGTGGTAATAATAGACCTAGTAGTAGTGGTCATAGTAGGCCTAGTAGTAGTGGTCATAGTAGGCCTAGTAGTAGTGGTAATAATAGACCTAGTAGTAGTGGTCATAGTAGGCCTAGTAGTAGTGGTAATAATGTACCTAGTAATAGTGGTAATAGTAGGCCTAGTAGTAGTGGTCATAGTAGGCCTAGTAGTAGTGGTAATAATAGACCTAGTAGTAGTGGTCATAGTAGGCCTAGTAGTAGTGGTAATAATGTACCTAGTAATAGTGGTAATAGTAGGCCTAGTAGTAGTGGTCATAGTAGGTCTAGTAGTAGTGGTAATAATAGACCTAGTAGTAGTGGTCATAGTAGGCCTAGTAGTAGTGGTAATAATAGACCTAGTAGTAGTGGTAGTAATAGGCTTAGCTAGGCCATCAGCTATATTTTCACTAATTTCTTTGCATTTAATACAACCAAAAACTAGAAGTACGTACTGTACAAAACGGAAATTACATGATTAATTCATTTATTGTGAAACAACACAGTTTTATACAGATATTTTCTGAGGATTTTCTTATGCACTCTGCCATTATAATCCACTGTAATGTGATGGCACCTAACCCTTACATAGTTCTTGAAATCAACCTTATAAACCTGATTTATGTGTTTCTGGAAAAACTTTATCCAAGAAATATTCCGACATTCTGTAAACACATTCAAAGGAGGAACTTAATTTGGAACATTCTTCCAAATATTAAGATATGCATGATTTCCTGAGCATCCTACAATAGTAGGCTATGTTAGAACAATTATTTGCGGCGCAGTATTTCACCATTTTGTTACTTAAGTGTATACTCCTCAAATAAGCATGAATTGCTCGCACTCCAACAAAGCATCAACTCCCTTTAATGGCGGCCGAACAGTGGTTCAATTCTGTACGCTACACTAGCGCCATTGGTGTCTCTAGTTATATATTACAAACTCTTTGCTGCACAGGCTACCCCTCTAACCCGCACTTTCCTCTCGCCCATCCAACTACTTCCTGTTTCGTCGGTTCATAACCTGGCCACAGTATGCCAGCACTGTCGTACATGCAGATCCACCTGGTGGAGGTTTCAGATAATACACCCGGTTTTGTGACATGCGCACTCAGAATTTGTTCCCACGAAATAGCTTAGGTGTCCTTACTGTATGTTCTCTATACTGTGACCTGGCTTTTAGTATAGGCAGTGGTAGTAGGTAAGTTAGTTTTTAAATTTTAACTTAAAATGTAATTTGGGGTCAATCTATTTGATATTTCTGATTTTTATATGCAAGTTAATGATAATTATTTTTGGAATTTTGGAGCAAAATCGGGCAATTTCAGAGATATACGTGGGTATTTTGGAGCAAAATCGGGTAATTTCAGGATTATATGTGGGTAATTTCATTAACATGCATTAGCAACACTGGTGAAAATGTCGCCAAGTCCGAAAGAGAATCAAACTCACAAACTTAATAAAAAGGAATGGAGACAACGAAAGTATAATAATAAATATAAAGGTAACGTAAGCTGAGAAAGTGTTTCCTGTACAATCGAGTAACTTGATTTAGATACCTTTGTTCGGTATCACGTGCAATTTTTTTTTTTGAGATTGATAGTAGCTCAGTAATGAGGTTAGGTGGGATCTGACTGAATAGATTAATGGCAAGTAACTCCACTGTCAGTGAGAGAAGTGTCGAGGGATTCATGACAAGTAACCCCACTGACAGTGACAAGTTTAGGAAAGGTTTGATGAGGTAGATAGCGACTGTCAGTAATGAGGTTAGGTAGAGTTTGACGAGTTAAATTACTGCCAAGTAGCACCACTGTCGGTGATAAGCTTAAGTAGGTTCACATCTTTACAAGCAAGAATCTATATTTCCCCGTCATAGACTGTGACAATATATAACCATCACCACTAATGCACATGAAATCAGTAGGAAACTTGTTGGCCTATTACTAGGCCTAAGTTCATTATTGTGTTTGAGATACAATAGTACAATTGAACTCACAGGAAAGTGGAAAAATTTGGAATGATGATTTTGTGAAAAAGTAGAAAAAGATTACCGTTTTCATACTAGGTAATTATGTAGGCCTACTCTCTTGGTCCTTTTCCTTGATTGTATATTTGTGATTTTGGAATGTGATGAATATTGTTAAAATTTACCACTTTAACTTTTTTACAGTTGAAAAATGGGAGGAAGGGAGGAGAAAGGCCATTCTTCACAATTACTACAAAGAACTGAGAAAAGGTGAAGGTTTTTCTTTTGATAGAAGGAAGCAAATGACTAAACAGTCTCTTGATGGAAATAGGAACAGGTGAGTTATTAACGGGCATACAGGTTGAGCTACTGACAGCACACAGCATTTGTGCTATTGCACTTGTCGTATTTAGGTATCATAGGTACAAGGTCGCGTTAATAAGCCAGTAACTGCCTAGTGAGATGCTTCATTTATTAGTAGTTGAGTGTTTGTTGTGTATATAACTTCAGGGTGCATTGTAACTCAGCATATGTTCTCTAATGAAGAGCTTGTATTTATTTATGATTCATATGTGTTGACAACTAGTTGATTTCATAAGTTTAAAGTCAATTTGAAGATACGTTCTCAAATGTGAAAGTTCCAGGTTGAACAACAATCCATGCTCTTTATAATAAATTTGAGGTGATGGGAAGTGTTCAGGCTAAGAAACTATTCAGACAGCATGAAGTTCTCACCTCTGGGGCTGAGGTTGACAGCTACCAGATTGATTGCTGGGAGATGGATAGCTGGGGCCCAGTGCTAATCTGCCTGGCACTGGACTGTCTGTGAATACTTGAATAGGGGCAGAGTGGTCTTAAACAAGACAATATTCAATTTTAGCCACCATCAACAATATTCAATTAGGTTCCGAAAAATAACAATAAGGACCAAAGTAAACTTGTAAACTAAATTATGCAAAGTGCAGTAAAAGTTGTAATTAAACAAAAAGGCTATAGATCCAATGGAGGTTTATTATTACATGAATTATAATTCCTTAAACTAGACATTGAACATTTTATCGAATTTTAACATTTTTAATGCCTCAGTTAATTTTATTCATTTATCCAGTACTTTTAATTAATGACAATTCCGAATTTCCCATAGCTAAAATTAGTATTTTATCTGTTAAAAATCTTTATGAAAGAAAAATGTTTGGACACATATGATAAGAGGTGACAGAACATCGCGTTTACTTTGGAAAAAAGTCTCAATAAAAATATTAAATTTTGCATTTTATCGCAAAGTAATTACCATATTATTGCTATTGCAACATTTCGTGTAGTTGAAACGTTTTTTTATGATGAAACGGAAGGAATATTAGAATGTTATATAAGCTAGAATATTGATTCTCAATGGAGGCCACAGCTCTCTGGGGGTTTGGAGAACAGTTAATGAGGGTTGCAAACAAAATATTTAATAATAATAATAATAATAAAAATAATAATATTTAAAGTTTTTCTTTGTCCAGTGGCAGACCCTTAACTTGTCGAGTGCTGAGAAGCATTAACCACGTAATTCGTCTGGACTGCATCACAGGTGGTGTTTCCAGATTACTCTCATAATTAGGGAGCGGATTTTTATGTGCTAAAAATTTAAATATATTTATTTTTAATGTGCTAAAAAGTAGGAAAATATTTGCTAAAAATAAAGAAAAATATATTTTTTTAATATGACAAAAATACCTTACTTAGTTTGAAAAAAAAAATGTTACTAGGTACTCACAACCACACTTGAGTATCAGTTGATAGTAGTTGACCGAGAATTGCAGTGAACATCACAAATGCATGCTGATTATCTCTGAACAACGACTTATACTGTGAAAACGATCTTTCCA
Organism: Periplaneta americana; assembly: GCF_040183065.1. NCBI lineage: Eukaryota > Metazoa > Arthropoda > Insecta > Blattodea > Blattidae > Periplaneta > Periplaneta americana. The sequence goes on from NC_091123.1 coordinate 95,171,481, forward strand.
TATCACAGGATGTCAGATGTGCATATTTAAAGAGAGGAATGTCACAGACACACAGTCAATTTCACCTACAGGCACACCCTCCAATACTTGGGCAACTTTACACATTTTTTTATACCCACTGTTTTTCCCAAACACATTCTGGAATTTGTCCCTTAGTACTTGTACTTCTAAACCTGGTAGCGAGTCTAGTTTAATTTCCATGGCACGCACCTCCCTAACTGTTTCAGACAACAGGTTTGTGGATGTTTCGAGTTTTTTTATGGTGTCACACAAAAAGCTTAGATTTGCTGATAGGAAAGCCAAATCGTTTTTTAAACACCGTCTTTCAGTATATCTTCAAGGATATCGATTGACGAAGTGTCGTTTTTCTCCAACTCATTCACAACAGACGCAAAACTTTCAGAATTGTTTGCATAGGGTAATATACAATGGCACTTAGCCTTGTACCCCAACGTGTGATTACAGGCAAAAAAAGGAAATGGAAGATCTGGATATTTCTCTTTGAACACATCAATTCTTGAGGGTGATTTAACGAATACCTTTTTTCCATTTCACACCAACTTATCCACTTTGGGGTACAGAGCTCGCATAGTTTCACGTTACCTGTGTAGAGCATGGACCACAGACGTTATATGTACCATTTTTGGAAAGTTCACTATAAGGCCTTCAGCTGCTTTTTTCATATATGCTGCACCACCTGTAAGTAGGAGTAACAGATTGTCATACTTAACCCGTTCGGCCATAGTAAATGCATAGCTTCGTTAAATAATCTAGCTACTGTGACATAGTTTGCTGCATGCATTTCTTCCAATGTAGGACAGAATGTTCACAAGCAGTTTTGTCATTCTTCAACACACCAACAACAATGTTTTCTACCACTTGAATCAGTTGTTTCGTCAATGCTCACCCACAGTTTTTTACTTTCCGTTAAGTTTCCTCGTAACATTTTGGGAGATAATGTTTCCTTAATGTCGATTCCTCAGAAGGTTCGATGTTGATGTATTTAGTCAGGAAATTTTTAAGTTCCACATTATTTAATTTATGGGTGGAATATTGGCTGCAACAAATGCTCTGCATAAATCTAAGTAATATTGGGAGCACTTTGACTGTCCTACATTGGAAGAAGCTGGTCCACCTATTAGCAACACGTGAAGCAGCGGCAATGTGCATGTTTCCAGACGAATGTTGGGTTATTTGAGAGTGCTGATCTGCACTTACTGATTTATCACACGTTTGGCAAAATAGTACTTTTTTGTCGGTAGTAAAAATGTTTTTAAATTCATCTACACATTGCTGAAGACGCGATCTTAAACTCGATTTGATTTTAGGCACCTTAAGGGGCTAATAGATACACGTCTTAACGTAAATATTTCTAGCTACTGACTGACAATGTCGGAGAAAGCTTCCTATAGTAACTCCATTACATCTACACTATACAGCTTATGCTTATGGCCCAATAACAGGGAATCACAACAAGATGTATTGTCTTACTTGACAGGCATGAGCGAGAGGCGAGAGATTTGTTTAAATTAAATAATGTTTGTACCCGAGCTGTTATCTGTTGTATTTCACAAACAAAAAGTGGAATGAAATCATCTTCAGCAGCAGTAAACATTCCTAATTATGTGTTGCAAGATCTCTCCTTCTTGTCCATGTTAATTTATTCTCTAATAATAACATTGATATGCTGCCTAACAGCTCTCAGAACTTGAGGTGATACTATTACAAAAATGTATCACGGATACACCACACAGCGCTTAGAAACACGAAGCAACCAAGAATTCTTAAAAAGAACCAAAAATTCTTAAAAGGATAACGTACTTCTGAGTGATATAATTGATTTAATTTTAAAATATTTAAAAGTTCTTGTAAAAAATTATTTAAGTAAAAAAACTCCAAGATTTATGTGTTTATAATAGATTTCCTGAAAATATGTATTTACATAATTTTTTGTGAAAATATATGTTTTTATGGGAAATAAAATTCGGGTTTTAAACTTGAAACTTCACATTTGGAATTTTTAATTTTGTTAATTGTGCTTTATCACATGCAAAAAGAATATTTAATTACATAGGAATCTGCTCCTTACTCATAATGAATGATGATGATGAAGAATATTTGGGATGTTACAAGGGAACAGAGAACCTGTAGAAAACTTCTGTGTTGCTTGGACCATGGGCTTATCCAATATAAGTTATAAATTCCTGGTAGAGCATGATTTGAATCTGGACTCCCTACCTTATAAGCCCAGCGATCTATTACTGAACCATCATGAGAGTTGTAAAAATTAAATTATTCTTCAAAAACATCTTTCTACATTAACAGATAGCACATACCTAATGCTTAAGTACCATAATATATTTGTTTCTTTAAAAAAACTACTTTTTAGTGGAAGAAATGCTACACCATTAGAACTTTTTTTATCTCCGAATAAGTATCTCTGAAATAACTCATTGATATAGACCTGCCATGATGTTTTCAAAATAACTGCATAGAATTTTCTGGGTTGAGTAAATAATTTGATATAAATATCAATTATGTGATACGTATTTTTTCACTTTTTTCAGTTATTAGCAGTGATCATATTTCTAAGATTGTGCAAAGAGAGATAATAATTTAATCCTAAGAACAGTACCTATGAAATTCTGTTTTGTTTTGTCTGTTACTATCCATATTTCACATATTATGTCTTCAGCACTCAGAAAGAAAATTTTTTGAAGTGTATACTTCTATAGTAAAATGGGCTCACAAATGAAAAACCATATAAGTATCCTACTGGACTTGTTACTGATCTGTTAAGAGATTTTAGCATACTAATATTTGTGTTATTTACTGTTACATAAATCATGATGTACGGGCTATAGACTTCAGATTTTCAAAGTTTATTGCATGAATTCATGGCAGAAGTGAAAAGAACTAATGGAATGATTGAGACACAAGCAAATTTTTTGCTTCATACACAACAAATAAAGGAACTATTGTCACATTTTGTACATTTATAACAACTGCCACAGTGGTTCAGTGCTAGTGCATTGGGTTGGCTTATAAGCCAGAGTGCCGGGGATCAAATCCTATTTCACCCCAAATTTATAACTTGTGCTTGGCAAGCCCGTGGTCCAAGCAACACAGGGGTTTTCTCTGGGTACTGTGATTCCCCTGTGACATCTTAACAATTCTCGAGAATTGTCATTATTCATTATGAGTACAACGTAGACCCACCCGCCTGTAGTGCATTCTGGATAGTTTCTGACGAACTAAGTGGTCTATATTTCTCTGCACTAGCAGCATCTATGAGTATGCTTGTAGAATTGGGACAAATAATGGCAAAGTTAGGGGCCTGCCATTGGACGAAAAAAATTATAACAGTTGAGGGGCTTAGAACAAAAAGCAGGTAAATGACGGAAACCTAGTTTTGAGGAAATTACAGTTAAAGTTCTACATGCAATGAAATATTATACACTAGTTTGGTGAAATGATGTCCATATAGCAGGACTGGACAGTGTGATCACTTACCTGATTTTATCCCAAAGAAACATCCTTTTGGGCTATCACTTACCTAATTTTTTTTAATAATGTCACTTACCTGCTTTTTATTCTAAGCCCCTCAGTTGTTATTGATTTCCTTCAAGCAGGCCTGTGCAGTTGTTGTTGCACACTTTGGTGTCATAGGAATGTAATAAACGCAATTTCAATGTAATCAGATCTCAAAATTGAGGTGAATGATGAAAAGAGTTATCCCATACAAGCAAGTGACTACTTTAGTCATCTCAGTACATCTAAATTCGGAAATTAACTACGAGTCCAGAATCGTATTTCTTGTTTCCAAATGAAGTTCGAGGCAAATAGTGTACTATAGTTTGCAGTGATTGGGAATTGCAGCTTCAGGTTGTTCGAAAGTTATCTGCAATATGTCACATCTTGTTGAAGGGTGTAGGTGCTATAGAAAGATAAGAAAGATACTGGTACTTTGAGGTCATGAAAATTGATTGCTTATTTTGTTACACTATACAATATAAGAATTTTGGTTCTTCTAGAATATCAAGCCGAAGTGCCTTCCAGGAAGCACAAGAGGAATATAAACGCAAAATGGAAGAGAGGATTGCAGAATTAAAAGAGGCTCAGAGAAAGAAAGAAGAAAGATCGCAGGCACTTGCAAGATATGGAGCTGTTAAAGCTGAGGTTTATAAGAAATTGTCCAGGAAAACTAAGAAAGGTCAACCAGTAATGAAAGGCAGAATAGAACTGCTGCTTACTAAGCTGCACCGAGATCTAAAGTCGTGATATTTATTTCATAGTTGATGATATGAATGGTGTTTTTGTATTTTGAACTGTACCTTTTAGATTGGTTCAAGAAATGTTTTGATAAAACTTTTGTATTATGTGATGGCTATTTAAATAAAGAAAAGATAAATCCTACAACGCCTTTAATTGTGAAGTATGAATAAAATGGAATTTTATCAATATTTCTGTTTAATCCTACAGGATTATTTGATCCTGTTTGGTGTAGAAATAATAAGTGTACTATTACAGCTGCTATTACAATGAATGGTAATAGGAAATGGAATGTGAAGAATCGATTTAGTGTTGCATTATCTACTGCAAAGCCAAAATAAACTGTGCTTAGAAAATACCGTACTCTGCTATACAAAATTATACAGATATTTGATACAGCTTTTGCTGGTCATGTGACCAGTTCTGTTAAAATTCTACATTGTGCCGTATCTTCTCTAAGAACTTTTGATCCACTAGCCTAGAGCAGTGTTTTCCAAACTGGTTTGCAAAATTTCCAAGGAGTTCGCCAAAGTTTTTCCTTAATGACGAATTTTGAGGTTATTGTTTTTATTGTTATTGTATTATTATTGCAAGTTACACCTGGAATATCGAACTGTAGTAATTGTGACTGTATGTGGATTAGACATACTGTTTTTAAATAATTTAAATGGCGATCGTACTCGTGTTGTGTAAGCTTGTGCGGCTTACAGCTGTTTCGGTGCTTCTTCACACCATCCTCAGGGCCTACTAGATCTCGACGTCATCTCGAACTTCCCTGCCTGTTGTGTGGGTGCGTTCGATTGTTGAAAAGTGTTGCTTACACAATTAACACAAGTAAGATCGCCATTTAATCAACTATTTATATTCAAGTGTTAAAAGTAGTGTACGAAAAATTCAATACTGTTTTTAGTCGTTTGAAATGAAGCATGTGTTTAGGTAGTTAGTGACAGGGAGTAGCTTCCTCAGTATGTTATAAGGAGAAGACTGAAATCTTCTCTACTTAAACTTCTGATTTCTACTGATTTTCAGTTACAAAAAAGTTATAAATCTTAAGGAGCTACCAGTGTTAGCGAATAGAGCCATAACAGTCTTATTACCTTTTTCATTTACATATTTGTGCGAAAGATCTTTTTCTCCATATACCTATCTAAAAAATAAATTTAGAAATAGACTTTGAGCTGAAAGTGATCTGAAACTTCCTTTAACTTCTTTCGTTTTTGACTTCAAAGCTCTGTGCCATCGAAAGTAAACACGTTCTTCCCATTGAATGCCAAACGAAAGGTGAATAACTATATTGAAGTTTAAAATATTGAGACTACCCTGCAACTTAAGCCCTCATGAAATTTTGTCACTACATAAAACATTTCAGTAATATCAATAATGTAATTCTCATTCTATGTTTAAATTAAAATGTGTGAACTCTAATAATGTGACTTTGAAGGTAGGAAAATGCGCTATTGCATTACTCCCCCCCCCCCCCCCCCAATGCCACCAGGTTATCATTTCGACATTTCTGGTCCCTGCTGGCTAGGGTGACCAGATTTACATCGATAAGAAAGAGGACACAAAGCTTAAAAAAAAGGAGGACATTGTACGAAAAAAAGAGGACAGAAAATGTGTACTTAGGCTTAGGCCCTATATTATACTTTAAATTACATCAATATCAGTTTTATTACAAAATATTAATGGTACAGATTTAGGGTTATATCATACTTAAAAGTATGTTAATATCTATTTTATTACAAAATAATTACGATAAAACTTAATAATAATAATAATAATAATAATTATTATTATTATTATTATTATTATTATTTTACAGTTATGAAAGGCAAGGGAACTATAATATTAAAGAGGATAGAAAATATCTATTCAGATTTAGGCTTAGGCCTATATTATACTTAAAATGATGTCAATATATATTTTATTACAGCATACTTACGTATGATAAAACTTAATATAAGATTATCTTACAGTTAGCGACTTATGAGAGCAACGAACATAAGAAGGAGCAAAGAGAGTTATGATCGTTGGCAAAGAGTATATTCCGTCAATGCTGCTGCCATCTAAGGCAAATTACCTGAAAAAGGTGCCAAATCAGATAATTTATTTCAAAATATCAGGCATACAAGCAGTGGCCGCTCGTGCCTTTCTTGGATAGGTGTTCACAAAAAAAAAAATATTGGTAATGAACACACTAATATATTCTCATATAGCTAAGTCACACGTCAGAGATAAAAGAGTTCTAATATGCATGTACCAAATCTACGCATGTAAACCAAATTTTAAAACCATTAAACAAGAGTAGAGTAAAATTAATTCCTAGGCCTCACCTTCACTACTGTTGTAGATGGTGTTGAAGATCTAGATTTATTTGTAGAGAAACTCCATGAGCCTAGTTTTGAGAGACGCAAACTTATCAATAACTTTATTATTGAAGTCTCTAATGTTGTTAACAAGTTTTTTTTTCCATTGCCAAAACAGCCAATGTGCTTAATCGGTCTTCTGTCCTCGTGTTACGGAGGAATGTTTTAATCCTCTTTTAATTTAACACACTCACAATTTCAAACACGTCCGTCTCCAAACTTCAAGTGTTACTGCATGGATAATTATATTTTTATCCATGGTTACTGTTTCAACTTTCAATACGCACCAATACAGCTTGTATTTTCCTTACTTTGCTGAACAAAAGACAACAGAATCAGCCCCAGTGCATAACGGTATTTTGAAAAGAAAGAGTAAAGAGAGAAAACGGGGAAAGAGGGAGAAAGGAACAGGGTGCCAGACCCAAGAGAGATAGAGCATCTCTCTTTTTCTGTCATTAGCACATTAAGACCTGTGCGAGCCAGAGCTATTGTAACCATTGTAACAAACCAGAAAATATTCTCGCCTCAGGCTATTTCACCCTGCTAGAGAAAAATTGTGCGAGCTGCTGTCAACCTGTCCAAGGGAGATTTAAAGACACACGACACACGAACGGAACATTCTCCCGAGACGAAAAATTTAGGAACGTCACTGAACATTGGAAAGTAATAGATGTAATAATATTAATACAGTAATACATATGATTATTGTTGGTTTTTAAGGTGTTCACGTGCTCCTGTGCTCATATGGAGGAACCGCCCCTGCATACAAGTTACGAAAAGGACATTTCTTGATTTTTAAAAAATTCGCCCGGACCCCGGACAAAGGTCTGAAAAGGAGGACATTTCCAGTCAAAAGAGGATGTCTGGTCACCCTACTCCTGACAATGGCTTATTATTTGTAACCCACTTCTGAGGTTGGGGCACTTGGAAGCTGCCTTGATGTTATTATGTTAGGATGATTATGAAGTGCCAGGAGAGGTCTTAAACCTAAGCCTAACCTAATTTCCAGACCATGGACGAACACACGAACATTCCTCTTTCAGGAAAGATTCCTGTGTTCTAACCGGGAATCGAACCCAGGACCTCATGAACTGTAGTCAGAAGCGCTGACCACTAGACCATGAGCTGGTCACTATTGCATTATATAAATGTACAACTATTTGAAAGTATGTAGTTTCGATATTTTGAGTGTTGTTGCATAATTTTTGGAGGAGAATCCTCAGGTAGGTTTATTTACTGCAACTATAGCAACTTTAAGTTAATTTAAGGTTGTCATATATTATACTTATTTTTAATAAGGGATTCGTCCAATTGAGATCTCTGTGAAAGGGGTTCATGAGTCAGAAAAGTTTGGAAACCACTGGAGCATAGTTCTTGCATATTCTGCTGCATGGATATCACATGAACATTGTCTTTTAATAAGTTTCAGATGCTTCATATCAGGTCGTTGAGATTTTTAACATGGAAGAGGGACCTAAAGGCTTGCACTGTTAGTAGAATTAATAAAAATTTGTTCATATTATAATTATTTTTGATGTACTTACAGCTTACTTACAAATGGCTTTTAAAGAACCCGCAGGAACATTGCCGCTCTCACATAAGCCCGCCATCGGTCCCTATCCTGTGCAAGATTGATCCAATCTCTATCATCATATCCCATCTCCCTCAAATTCATTTTAATATTATCCTTCCATCTATGTCTCAGCCTCCTCAAAGATCTTCTCTCCAGCCTCTCAACTAACACTCTATATGCATTTCTGGATTCGCCCATATGTGCTACATGCCCTGCCCATCTCAAACATCTGGATTTAATGTTGCTAATTATGTCAGGTGAAGAATACAATGCGTGCAGTTCTGTGTTGTGTAACTTTCTCCATTCCCCTGTAACGTCATCCCTCCTAGTCCCAAATATTTTCCTAACAACCTTATTCTCAAACAGCCTTAATCTCTGTTCCTATCTCAAAGTGAGAGTCCAAGTTTCACAACCATACAGAACATCCGGTAATATAACTGTTTTATAAATTCTAACTTTAAGTTTTTTTGACAGCAGACTAGATGACAAAAGCTTGTCAACCGAATAATAACAGGCATTTCCCATATTTATTCTGCATTTAATTTCCTCCATATATCATTTATATTTTCTACTGTTGGTCCAAGATATTTGAATTTTTCACCTCTTCAAAGGGTAAATTTCCAATTTTTATATTTCCTTTCATACAATATTCTGGTCACGAGACATAATCATGTACTCTGTCTTTTCGAGATTTACTTCCAAACCTATCACTTTACTTGCTTCAAGTAAAATTTCCGTGTTTTTCCCTAATCATTTGTGGATTTTCTCCTAACATATTCATGTCATCTGCATAGACAAGAAGCTGATGTAACCTATTCAATTCCAAACCCTCTGTGTTATCCTGAACTTTCCTAATGACATATTCTAGAGCGAAGTTAAAATGTAAAGGTGATAGTGGATCTCCTTGCTTTAGCTCGCAGTGAATTGGAAAATCCTCAGATAGAAACTGGCCTATATGGACTCTGCTGTAAGTTTCACTGAGACACATTTTTTATGTATATATAATAATTGTTATTGGTAATAATAATGCAAGTTGGCCTGGGTAGTGTAGTCAGTATAGCGCTGGCCTTCTGTGCTCGAGGTTGCGGGTTCGATCCTGGCCCAGGTTGATGCCATTTAAGTGTGCTTAAATACGACAGGCTTATGTCAGTAGATTTACTGGCATGTAAAAGAACTTCTGTGGCACAAAATTCCTGCACACCCAGTGGCAGCTCATGGCTGAAAATGGGAATATGTTACAATATAGGAAATTCACTTTAAAAACAAGTCATTAAAATTTGGTTTACGTACTCATTAGTGGCGTAGTGTGAAGTCTATGCTGCGCTCTTTATTGCCACAGAAGATGTCAGTTGAACCCCTTCATGTTGGCAACCAGTAACCAAAATTTTAAATTCGAATAGCATTCTGGTGCATTCAAGCCATCTGTCGGAGGTTAAAGGAGTAGAATAGGAGTACAGCATCTTTTAATTAAATTTTATTAAATATAGTACATATTAGAGATGAACAACGATTGAGAAAGCAAGACTAACAGTGCCCCCAAAGCTGAAAACCCGCATGACAGTGTTGTATACATCACGTTGTTGACGTAAAGACTGCTCGTGAGTGTTTCGAGACATCAAGATTACTCCCGAAGTCCTGAATGTCAGGCAGCCTTGAATGGCCACAGTTGTGTATATCTAACTGAACTTTTATCTACTTTGGCAACTGTTATATATGTATAAACAATCAAGTAGCCTATTTGAAACGTCATCTCTACATTTCAGTGTATAATAATCTGTTCCCCAATCTTTATTTAATTACTAGGCCCTTATTAAAAGGCTAGGAATTTTCTTTTCATATGTTTGAGATCAAGTGTGCAATCTCAAGTAAAAAGATATGAACGTTATGTTTTATGTTTCTTAGAAATGCAAATTTGTTTAAGAATTGCTTTTTTTTTCTATTTATATACCTAACCATAGGTAATGACGTGAATATGTTAGGAGAAAATCCACAAACGATTAGGAAAAACACGAAAATTCTACTTGAAGCAAGTAAAGCGATACTGGTAGGTTTGGAAGTAAATCCCGAAAATACAAAGTACAGTATAAAATTATGTCTCGTGACCAGAATATTGTATGAAGTGGAACTATAAAAATTGGAGATTTATCCTTCGAAGATGTGGAAAAATTCAAATATCTTGGCGCAACAGTAACAAATATAAACGACACTCGCGAGGAAGTTAAATGCAGAATACATATGGGAAATGCTTGTTATTATTCGGTTGAGAAACTTTTGTCATCTAGTCTTCTGTCAAAAAATCTGAAAGTTAGAATTTATGAAACAGTTATATTACCGGTTGTTCTGTATGGTTGTGAAACTTGGACTCTCACTTTGAGAGAGGAACAGAGATTAAGGGTGTTTGAGAATAAGGTTCTTAGGAAAATATTTGGGGCTAAGAGGGATGACGTTACAGGAGAATGGAGGAAGTTACACAACACAGAACTGCACGCATTGTATTCTTCACCTGACATAATTAGGAACATTTAATCCAGACGTTTGAGATGGGCAGGGCATGTAGCATGTATGGAGGAATCCAGAAATGCATATACAGTAGAGTGTTAGTTGGGAGGCCGGAGGGAATAAGACCTTTGGGGAGGCCGAGACGTAGATGGGAGGATAATATTAAAATGGATTTGAGGGAGGTGGGATATGATGGTAGAGACTGGATTAATCTTGCTCAGGATAGGGACCAATGGCGGGCTTATGTGAGGGCGGTAATGAACCTGCGGGTTCCTTAAAAGCCATTTGTAAGTAAGTAAGCAAGCATAGGTAATATCAAATAATAGAACCAGAACATTTATATCAAATAATAGAACCAGAACATTTTGATAACTAAGATACTGTTCTGTTTTGTCTTTTTGTCTCGTATAAATATTTATAATATTATTTATTTCAATGATGTATGTTATTCAAAGTTACGAAATCTTTCCATATCGACCAAATGCTATTTCAAGAATGATGAGTCAGACTCGAAGCGCGCGATAATGACGAGACGAAACTCAAAAGACAAATGCAACGAACACAATGAGCAAGAGCGGCAGTTAGTTTTGTTCATATCTAGTACATATCAATAAGCTAATAATAAATGTTATAAATTATACGTTTCAGTTTTACAGGAAAGTTTAATAATTAGCATAAGAATAAAATACCTAATCGTCCCTACATTCTGTGATCAGGGCTTGTAAAATAAACACAAACTCACAAATACTATGTTACTGCTCCTCAGGGATGTTGTGATGTCCACGTTGTTTGCAGAGTCCTTGGATATCCATAGTACTGTACCGCAATCCTTTGCACCGGCAAATGCCGACAAATTCACTATAGTTGGGTCATTCCATAGAAAATTTAAGAATATGCCAGTGATGTCATGAATTTTTTGGGGCTTTCAATATAATAACATTTTAAAAATAAATTAAACTGCCAACTATGACCGCCATATCACTAATATTTTAGTCATATGGATGACTGACAAATGGGTGGCAGTTACATCACAGTGTAGTATATACAGTCACGAAGCTTGAGTTGTGAAGGTGCTAGGAACAATAGACTGTGCAGGTACTATTTCGCATTGTCTGTAATGAGGCAATAGTAGTGATCCCAGTGGTTAGCAACTACCTATGGATGCATATTTACTACGTATTGAGCTTCGTGACTATATACTAGACGGTGGTTACATGTTATCCATTATTTGAAATATTCTAGACACTCTATATGAAGTGTCATCGAAACTAAAGAGACGCCATTGTAAACCTGAACAATCATATTTTAATACCTTAAAGACAAATTCGAATAATATTAAAGGATGCTCATAAATACGCCTCATTGAAATAAAGAACTAGTTTTATATTCAATTGCAACATTTTAAATTCATGTGCATTTCATTCGTATTGAAGAAAATCTTATTCTTAATCCATCTCCCAAGTTTTATGACATAATCTAAAAAAAGTTATGAATTAATAAAATTATTAATTTTTGTTCTGACGGTTGAAGATCACTAGCTATGTGTTGCGGTCGCGAGACGTCATAACTCAATGAGTAATCTCAAACGCGCGTGTCCTCTCCCTGACCTTGATCGCGCAGTTGGAACTGACAATATACGTCTGGAAGCGTTTGTTTAAAGCTGCGAATTTTTAACAGTGCAGTGGTGCTTGATTAGATTGAAAATGCCAAAATCTGAAAGTCTTTTCAGTATTTGTGGTGTTGTAACCCTTTCGGACTCCAAGGATATACGAGAAAGACAGCTAATAGAAAAGTTATCGAATGGATGCGAGAAGAAATACCGAATTTAGTGATAGGTGATGCAATATGCAGTTCGTGTTGTAATAACACAGTCATCAAGTTATCAAAAATGGCATCCGTGGGTTGTAGTGAACAAAGTGATGTGAGGAAATATAGCGAAGAAGACTGTGTGCCGAGGATTGATATTGAGTCGAAGAATAGTATGTACCACCAGAAATGAAAGAGGAGGCCACAATAAGCAATTTAAATCAATTATTAACGCCCATTGGACAGTCTCCTGTTTCTAAATGTAAGTTGTCGCGCGTCAAATCATACGCGGCAAGGAAAGCCAGTGCCGTGAAAGAAACAATTAGTAAAATATTTAATGTAGGAAATAAAAGTAACGATGGCAAAGAAATGATCGCACAATTTAAGGAGACATTTTCCAATGTGCACTCAACGAACGAAAAATAGGTGAAACGAGCGTTGAGTGACTTATTCATTTCGGAATTTACAAAGCTAGAAAACCCTATCTTTCAGCCTGGATGGCTGTTCTTTAATTCTCTGTAAAGCTCTTTTAGGTTAGCCAAAAGGTGCCTTTTTGTTTTTTCACTATTCTGTAGCCCTCTTTCACAGACTTTGCATCTTTAATTCCTACTAAAATCCTGCAAATATCGTCCTCTAAGTAGAAGTTGTGGACAAGTGTGACAGTTTCTTCAGGGATATGGCGTTGATATTTTTTGTCAGATACAGACATTATTGCGGTGAAACGAGCGTTGAGCGGGTTCCACCGTTTTTTGGAATAGACACCGATGTACTTGAACTGCCAACATAGAAAACAAAAAATCACACTCAATCGCTTTCACCTTCATCTTGACGGGATAATAAAAGCCTAAACTAACCTACCCTAACCTAAGTGCGTCGGTGTCTATTCCAAAATCGGCGGAATCCACTCAACGCTCGTTTAACCTTTTCTTTTCATTTTGAAGGCATTTATAAACTAGACTCTCCTTTTTCGAACTGCATTGAAATCACTTTTCCATCTTCTTTTACATAGTAAGAAAACTTAAATGAATGAAGCCATGTTCCTTGCTAAACCATTATTTTAAATGCTGATTGCTGCCAAACTATGAAGAATATAAATATAATATGGCGTGAAATTCTTATTTAGAACATACAGAATAACCTACTACAATATTTTTAACTTTTGAGACATCATGGTTCAAAAACATACTTTTTTGCATGGAATGACCTAGTTATTCCAGGGCACCTATGCAGTATACAGTTGTATAGGAAAAGAATGTAATGTAAATGCGAAAAAATGCAATGCTGCTGTATTCAGAACTGTTCTCAGAGAACTAAGAAAGGCGCACATTTTGTTTTCTGTGTCACAAGGTCAAAGATATGAGGAAAAAAAGGAAAGAAGTGACCATAAATATAAAAAGGAACAATCCTCTACCTAAGCGAGCATACATTGTGAGATTAATGAATGATTGTATTTTGATATTTATTTTTTCAAAATTTGGGCCAAAAAAGTTTTTATAAAACTAATCTAGAATTTAAGTTGTTGCAGCAATTACATTTCTACATAAAAAAATTAAAATTACGTACCAATTCACTGGTCAACAGTGAAAATGTTTCTGACACGAATTTAATCCCCAATTATTAAATTGAGTTTAACAAACACGAAATGGACAATAAAAAGATCCAGTTAGCTCTTGTTTCCGAGAAACAGCCATTACTGTAGTGACTGAGTTCATAGTTTTACTAATTTTTGGAGACTATCAGAAATTCCCACATTCCTCCTATTGTAATTGTTGTAGAAGAATGAAATGCAAGAAATTCTACTAAGAATAAAATAGGCTTTCCGAAGAAATATGTGAGATGTTAATTATAATGCTGAGAGGTGGAATAAGGGACGTCAAATTAAAAAAAAAAACACACAAATTTTATCTATCTCTATTCTTCCATGTACTCGCCATGCTGGTTTTCTTACTTCTTTACATGTGCATCATATAGTTTGCAGTGATTAACTACATCAGCATGCCTCGTGAATGTGTTAACAGTGCAAATAATTCCTGCTATATGTGTGGTGAGGTCATATTTGCCAAACAGAAATGTCCACAGACTCCACTTGTAAAGACAGCATATTTTCACTATTTTATATAAAAGTTGGGAACTAGGACAAAACATGGACACCACATATATGTTGTAACAGATGTTATATAAATATATGTGCAAGGTTGGACAACAAGGGACGTTCAATGATTTTTGGCATTCCTATGGTTTGGAGGGAGCCAAGAAATCATATGAATGACTTATTTCTTTGTGGTACCACCACTTCAGCATGGTGTATCCAGAAAGAAGTGAAGATTTATACAATACCCCGACATTCCTTCAGCCATAAGGCCAGTCCCACATGGGAACGATCTCCCTGTACCTCGTCCTGTGAAAGAATACAGTGTGCAGACTGAAGAAGATGAAGTGTACAGAGATGACATGGAGGAAGCACCTGGGCCCTCATCGACTGAATCTGATTTTGTGCCAGACAATGCAACACTGAAGGAGCCACACCTACTAACACAGAGCGAACTAAATGATTTCATTCGAGATCTTGAGCTGCCTAAGAACGAAGCTGAGCTTGCTGCATAAGGGTAAGGATTTTTATAGGTCCACAGATTCCTGAACTCGTTCAGGACAGAACCTTTGATCACGACCTTGATGGTTAAGAAAAGGCAGCATGGGCACCTTTAAAGTCGTAGCAAACGATTTCTTGGGTAACTGCAAGGAGGAAAATTACATTGAATGTGTGAACAATCCGTTAGAGAAGTATCATGAGTTAGGCTGCAATATGTCACACAAAGTCCACTTCCTCCACTCACATTTCGACTTCTTCCCCAGCAACTGCGGTGAAGTGAGTGATGAGAATGGTGAGCACTTCCACCAAGATATTTGCGCAATGGAACACCGATATCAAGGTAGGTGGAACGCTGCCAACCTTGCTGACTACTGCTGGACACTTGTAAGAGATGTCCCATAGGAGAAGTACAACAGGAAGGCAAAGAGGAAGCGCTCCCGTGAATGAAACTTTATTCAATATATGTGCGTATGTTGGCACTGTGATACCATTTTTGTAAATGACTGTGATATATGTTCCAGGTTTCTTTATGGGCATTAACCAACAGTTTCCACCATGCCGAAAAACATGGTTACTGCTATTATATTAGTGTGTTCAGAATTGGTACCGCAAAGCACTTTCTTTTGAATATTTTGATTTTATGTTCATAATATGTACATATTTAATAGTAAGTATTTAATAGTTATGTATTTAAGTCCCCGTATTGGCTTTGGAGTGTGTACTGTAGAAATATGTCTTGGAAATATTTAATATATTATGTACGGTATTGGCATTCAATAGTAAAAAACACATCAGCTGTTTCCCAAATATTGTAGCTAACAAAAAAAATCCGAGGTCATATTCGTGTTTTTTGGCCCTGAATTAGTAGAAATTGACTATTTTGGGAAAGAAAACATGTGCAAAGTGTTTTTTTGTTGTCCTGTGTTATGATCAATGTCAAATTCTTACCATCTTCTCCCTTTCAAACCAAGCATTTCTGAATTTAATTCTAATTGCTATTTGCCAGAATGCCGTAATATATTTGTGAAAATGCTGAATTCATTCTTGAGACAAGATTGTATTGTTTGGCTCGATTGGAAAATACGAAAACCATAGAAACCCTACTAAGTGGACATTATACTGATATTACTAACTTCCATATTTTTAAAGCTAAATTCACAAAATGTTTATCACTAGTATATCTGGTTAATAATAACACATGTACAAAGTATCATCCCTCTATGATAAGTTGTTTGCATTTTATCAATATCTTAATAAAATATTGTATTGCTTTATGTAACAAGTCCCTTGCGCCACAATTTACATTATTTTTACTTATATGATTCTTTATATACGAGGCGCATCCAGAAAGTAAGTTTCCCTATTTAAAAAAAAAAAGAACACACACTTTCAGGAAAACATTTATTGGCAACAAGTACAGCAATGTTTCAGTTATTTTTCAACATAGCCACCATCAGAATTGAGACACTTGTCGTATCGTGGGATCAACTTTTGTATTCCTCTGTCGTAGAACTCTGCCGCCTGTGAATGGAACCAGCGTGTGACAGACATCTTCAGCTCTTCGTCGTTGCCAAAATGCTCATTGGAGGACAGGAATTTCTTGAGGTGCAAGAAAACGTGAAAATCGCTGGGAGCAAGATCAGGACTGTAGGGTGGATGATCAAACAACTCCCAGCCAAATTCCGTCAAAACAGCTGCTGTGCGCTGAGCCGTATGTGGACGAGCATTGTCATGGAGGAGCACAACACCTGCAGTAAGCATTCCATGCCTCTTGTTTTGAATGGCACGTCGCAATTTTCGCAGTGTTTCACAGTAACGATCAGCGTTCACTGTTTCACCTCTTGGAAGGAAGTCAATGAGCAGAATGCCCTTCCTGTCCCAGAACACCATGCACATCACTTTCCGTACCGACAGCGTCTGTTTGAATTTCGTCCTGACCGGAGATCCACTATGCCGCCAATGCATTGACTGCTGCTTGGTTTCCGGGGTGAAGTGCGAAACCCAAGTCTCATCGCCCGTGATGATCCTGTCGAGGAATTCGTCGCCGTCATCAAGATACCGTTGCAGAAATGTCAGTGCTGCTCCTAAACGTTGCATTTTGTGTTCGGGTGTCAGGTTTTTCGGCACCCACCTGGCACACACATTTTTGAACAGCAGATGCTTAGTGACAATCTCATGCAACAAGAATCGCGATATCTGCGGAAAATGGCTTCTCAGCTCTGTAATCGTGAAGCGACGGTTCTCCATGATGCACTGCCGCACCAGCTCAACACGATCATCATTGATGAGGGACGGTCGCCCACTGTGCTCTTCATCATGGACACTTTGACGACCTTCGGAAACTGCCTACACCAGCGACGCACCATCTGCTTACTCATGATGTTCGGCCCATAGACCTGACAGAGCTGCCGATGAATTTCAATTGGTGCAATGCTTTGTGCATTAAAGAACTTTATCACCGACCGAACCTCGCAGGCGGCGGGAGAAGGAATAAGAGCTTCCATTTCGGACCACTGCTGCCACGCTACTGGCACCAGGCGGGTCCTGTCCGGCTGGCATATGATTGATACATCATAGATCTGTTATGCATGCGCAATTAACACTGCTAATTACGTTTACTTTCAAGGAGAAAAAATCGGGAAACTTACTTTCTGGATGCGCCTCGTACATTGGAACCAAACATTACTATTGGAATTTTCTGTACAGTGAACGGGTAAATTACTAGGAATTTGGTTTTCCCTCAACCCAATACGAGCAAATGCTGGGTAAATTTCGGTGCTGGACCCTAGACTCATTTCACCGGCTTTATCACCTTCATATCATACAGACGCTAAATAACCTAGATGTTGATACAGCGTCGTAAAATAACCCAAAAAAATATAAACTAGAAATTTTTTATGACTTAATTTTTTTATTTTTATTTTATAATAAATTATACTAATTTATTGATTAATTTCACAGCAAAATCCTATAGCAAGCTTTGAGCCCATATATGTAAAGGATCCATATAAGGCTATCCGTATAAGGCTATCACTTAAGAATAATGTAAATTGTCGTGCAAGCGAATTTTTATATAAAGCAGTTTAATATTTTAATAAAATATTAATAAAATGCAAACAACTTACCATAGGCGGATGAAATTTTGTAAATTTGTCACTATTAAGCAGATATACAGTATCAGTGATGAAAATTTGGTGAATCTAGCTTCGTAAGTATGGTAGTTATGGATTTCACTATTTTGAACTCTTAAAACTAAGGAACTTGGAGAAATTTCAATATAGTGTCCCCTTAAATGTGGAAGCTGGAGAGTTAGCACGAGGAATGCAGTTGGAAATGTTTAGATTTATTATTTTTTATTTGCAACATTGTTGTTTTCATTTATTGCTTGTAATTTATTAAGTTCATGCTGCTGTAATACTTATAATTGTGATGCATATGAAGGAATGTATTGAACACTTAATGCATATTTATGCTGTAATAATTATTAAAATAAGTTTTTATGTTCTGAAATATACTAATATCCTTTTGAAGTTTTTGCCCTTCAAATTAAAAGTATCTGAGTTTTATTTTAAATGTTCGTATCCCATGTGCGTTGAAAAGGAATAACAATGACAGCCGACTCGGTGATTGTGCTACTCTGCTACATCCTCGGACTCTGGTTATTTGTAGATTGTAACCCATTTACAAATAGTCACTCACTCCTGATTGGTTGTAGATTTTATAAAATGCCAATGCAAACAAGTCATTTCAACTCGCTGCTTGCTCTTGCAGCTCACACTGTTTATAATGGGAAACCATAGATTACACCATACAACAAGAGAATGTAAGCTCTATGCTCATGTGCAAGATTCGCTGCATTTCACTGCTGTTCATTGCGCTATGGAAGTCAGCAGATATTACTGATTCGGACTTGCAGAGTGCAGACAATGTACAATCTATAGACAACTGTTCTTTGTACATTGGAGCGTGTAAAATGAATGAAAGGTAAATTAATAAGATTATGCTAGGGACAGAAAATTAACTGTGTGCTGCAGCACTGCAGCACATAAAGAGCAGCCGCCACTGCCGATGATGCTTATATAACCTCTGCAGTTTCAAGCGTTGTTAAATAAACCATAATTTTTAATAATGAAATTTCTACTTACTATATTGTGCTTACCACTTCTGTTCTGCGAATACATTACACTGAACCGTGAACTTAACCTGGGCTATGATAATGATGACAGTGGCATTTGAATTAATGATGGAAAAATGAGTTTGAGGTCCAACGCCGAAAATTACCCAGCATTTATGCTTCATTTGATTGAGGGAAAACCTCGGAAAAAACCCCAACCAGATAACTTGTCCCAACCAAGACTTGAACCCAGGCCTGCTCGTTTCACAGTCAGACATGCTAACCGTTACTCTAGAATGGTAGATGAGGTCTTTGTTAGTCATCTAATGTCCTCCACGTTCAATTCATTGCTACAGGAAAGTTTCATTGCAGAACTTCATGACTTCCTTGTGGTAGTGGAATGGAATTTCATTTTGGAGGAAAACAAATTTTCGACATTGATCTGGAGAATAGAGACTTATCAACATTTGGAAGTTGATGTTCACAGTGATTAAGATTCCAAAAAAATAAAATGGCACATAAATATGTGTTCAACTAAAAGAGTAGAATGTTACACTTGGGGCCATCTTGCTGATGTTTAGAATCCTGTATGACTATGATGTTAGTTGACTTTGCTGGAACATGGAAAGTTGTCTTATTGCTAAATAACGATTCCGCCACAGATCAGCCACCTGTGTGCAGCTAAGCAGGCCTAAGTATTACATTGAAGGTTTGAGTAGAGTTATTTACTTTCATATTAGTAATAGAAACCTGTATTTTCTTACAGTGAATTAAAGTTCATAAATTGTTATAAATGCAAGAGTCGATTTATGTTTAATAATAATAATAATAATAATAAAAAATTAGATTACATTACGTAATTATATTAAGAGAGTCACGTATGTTTTTGAGGGATTAATATTTTGGTGTGCCATGTTGAGTCTAGGCCTGTCTAGGGTGTTCCGTGAGTAGGAAAAGCTTGCGGAACACTGGATTAGAGTACAATGCACTTAGTTCATTTCTAAATATTTCCTTATTCAGCATGTTGCATTGCGTAATAATGGTTTGAACCAATGACTCGAGGAAATTATCACAATAAATAGGGAAATTTTTGGGATAAATTATCGAAAATGCAGAAAAAATTCCGAAAGTTTGGAATCTGTCATTTACTTCACACGTTATGATGTCAGTATTTATATAGTGAAATTTCTAGTTCTGTATATTTTCTGGGGATGTTGATATACATCAGTATTGTACAATTACATTTAGTTGTTAGTTTCAACATTCTTATTATTCTCTAAGTTTAATTTGATTTTGTAAGTTAAATACAAGGCACAGTAAGTATTTGAGCCATTCTCATGAAACTCGTCACTTTTGGAATCCAAAAAATGGCAACAATTGAAATTGACAGAGATTAATTTTTCACTAGGTATGGTTAAAGATGTGAAAGATATGAATTTAAATACTATTATAGTCACAATCATGCCATGGTATGAAAGAAAAATTTCACAACCTCGAGTGGGATTCGAACCTGCGACTTCCTGTATTCCGGTCAGGCGCTCTACCACTGAGCTATCGAGTTCGTCTCATGCCAAGGGCTTGGAATTATCCTTTCATACTGGTGACTCTGTTATAGAGTACTGTCCATAGCATCTGATCTAGTCAGCACTGCTTATGGGTGGGAAGAAACTTTACAAATGTAAATAGTATATAATAGACTATAATAGTATTTAAATAGTATAGTATAATAGTATTGAAATTCATTAATATGTCACATCAACGGACGTATATACGTCATCCAACATCGTAAGATGAAGATTACATGTGAAAGATAAGTCAAGTGTGTTAGTGATCATGTCTAAATCTTCGTGTGCTACGAGTAATAAAACAAAAAGTCAGTTGTCAGATTCGACGGTGTCCACAAGATCTACACGATGTCTACAATTTAAATCCGGGGATTATTCCTATGGTTTGGTAAAGACAATTTGATTTACACACCGATTTGAAATCAATATTGAAATGAAATAAATCACAAATGATGCATCAGAGTAATATTAATTGGTTTTTATTAGATATATTGCTTTTGAGCCACATTACAAAATCAAAAAGGTATTTTATATTCACTCACAAACTTATTTAATTAATAATGTGAATAGAAGCACTAACAGTGATAAACACATTAATTGACATGTTTATAAAGGAATAATACAATCTTAGATTAGGCTACAGCAGACTGATTCCATAAGGATATTTAAATATGAATAAAATACTGTTCACAATATGTTTCTCAAACATTACTGTTTCAAGTAACAGAAATATTATTTTTGTTTGCATTAATTAATTAGTTAATTAGTTTAATTCTGTTCTCCGACATGTCTGTTTTTTGATTTTGGATGGATTTACATATGTGTCTCTTTGCTCCATAAAATTCGTGTTGAAGGTTACTTTCTTATTTTTTATGAATTAACTATGTTTCTTGTAGTTTTACCGTATATTCTTCACAATCATTCCGGATTTTTGATCACTTATAGCTAAAAAAATTCTTCTTTTTCTTTACAGTCAACCCTTTGACTTCCTCTTTAAACCATAGGGTCTTATTTATCTTTCCTTGTGTCAGA
The DNA here is from genome assembly GCF_040183065.1 of Periplaneta americana. Lineage (NCBI taxonomy): Eukaryota > Metazoa > Arthropoda > Insecta > Blattodea > Blattidae > Periplaneta > Periplaneta americana. Next base: position 95,193,298 of record NC_091123.1, read on the forward strand.
TTTATTTTTCTTGTTCCTAATGCCTCCATAGCAGCATTAATAATATTATCTGATTACATAATTAACACGAGTAAGATCGCCATTTAATCAATTATTCAATTTTGTCCCAATTACTATCTCTGCTATCTTCTTTTTTTACTGGATTTTTAGCTATTTTTTCTTTTAATCGATTTTGATATAGCTTACACACAGATTCTGTTTCCAGGAGTTCTATATTAAATTTTATTTCATAAACTGGTTATATTTTTTAATCTGAAGCCGGAATGTACCAAGTGATAATTTATGGTCGCTTCCAGTGTTTGTTGCATTCAAGTTCTTACATCCAAAATTTGTGGTACAGATTGTGAGGTATAATTACTTGGCAGAATCAGGGATGGAACTATAACAGGTTTCAGTCTTAAAGGCCAGAAGTAATGAAACCATATTATAATAAGTTAACTTTCCTTGCAGAACAGTTTATAAGCTGCCATAAAAATTTAGCTTACTAGATTCTTAAACTTTCCCCTGACTAAAGAAGAGTTTTGAATTCCTGAAATCTTTCTCAGTACTGTGATTCGAACAAATTTTATAGTAGGTCTTGTACATCTTGAAAGGTCCTTTTTTGTATAAAATTTTAGATCATTTGTCCTGCAACTCAGAACCCTGCAAATACCAAGGGTTTCCTTATATTTAACTCGATATTTAATCTCACTTATATTAAATAATATGTCGATTTTCTTTGTCAGTACATACATCACAACAACCTAAATATACATTCAGCCTGTACAAAGTACAGTCATTTATAAATTTTCTTCATTACAATAAATCCGCATCTGTGGAACCTAATGCAATACTTACAGATTTTTATCTCTCGGGAAGTGAAAAAATTACTATGACTACACAACTTTTCAGATGTGTTTGATTAACCTGGAGCCATACAGAGTCTGGAATGAAAAAGTAATTACTAATCCTCTAGAGAAGTAGAAAATACTGTATTTACAATATACACTCGCTTAGCTGCAGTGGTGGTTCCTCGGGGGAGGGGAGGGGAGGGAGGAACATCCTCCTCACATTTTTCTTCTTTTGAAAGTAAATACCAAATGAAATATATGCCTTGAAATTCGAGGAAGATTCGATAATTTTTAAGTTCACAGCTATAAGAAAACCTCGGTTGATCGAGTTTTAAATGATGCGCACTCATGTGCTGCTAGAAAACTGTGAGAAAGATGTGGGATTGTTTGTGTGGAGGAAAGTCAATCCATTCCTCCTTTACTGCAGTTAACACACATAGACAACAGCGCAATAGCGGCCAGAGAAAGAAGCAGAGTTTTAAAGCAAGCAAATGAACGGATCCTCCTCTGAATCACCGTATGGGCGGGAAATAGAAACCACCTGGTCGTGCAGCAAAGCTCGCTACTGCTGCCATCTAATGATGCTGCATTCAACCAGACTATAATACATCTAGGAGGAGGCACAATAAAAACAGTTTTAACGCAAAGCTATGAAATACACCATATAAACTTTTTTAAAATTATAAATTAAAATATATTATTCATTGCACTTTATATAAGCTACTATTCATGGTTTGAAACTTTCGAAGATATCTGAAAGTTGAAGTTGGATTTATATAAAACAAAGAGAAAGTAGTTCTACAATAGTATCGCAGAGCTTTTTGGCCCCTGAAATTCACTTCCATTCATTGTCTATTAGACAGAACAACAGCCAAGTTGTCAGTTTTGTACAAATATATTTGAAATTGAATGTACTCCAAACTACATTATTTTTAACATAAAGAAGTTAATCGGCCACTGGCAGCTTTGAACAATAATGGTAGTATGTTTTTACAGAACTGACATTCTTCAAAAGCATGTGATACTGAACTTGTAAAATGTACATGTGACAACCACGTGGGTGGCTGCAGTGTTCTCGCTTTCCTAACAGATTATTTTCCATTCCCACTTCAGTAAAACGGTTCCGGTTACGTGTTAGTAACTAGTCTCTTCTAACACGTCTGATGCTGTAGTGTGCTCAAAAAATGCTGTGAGGTTGTGATTTTCCTTGTAATTTTTAATTTGTGCAATTATTCAACAATGAATGGAAGTGAAAACACATTATATTTTGGACAATTTAGGAATTTCAGTTTACAAGAACAGATTATTGGTATACAAAAGGAAAGGCCAACCCTAACACTACATGTATGCATGTAGGCTAATTTGTAGCATGTTTCTCTCAAGAAGGTGTCATTTTTCGCTGTTAACTTCTTTCCTCCTCTTAAGAAATATGCAGGAGCCGCCACTGCAGCTGTTATATTCTCTGCAGCAGGTCGAGCCACGAGGTGCGTTGTAGTTGTTTCCTGCGATATATCAAGGAGATGGTTGTCTTCTCCTTAAATGTCTTTGATTGCATACTGTCGACCTGAAAGATATTTCTCTATGGTCTATGCTATAGACTGTAGCTATTAATTATGACAATTTTTAGTTTGATACTACTTGTTTTGTTTATTAATAGAACGATAATAGGCACTATTCGAAATTTGTTTACCGTTTTTTGTTCAGTTGCCAAGTTTAGATAGGGTTTTAATCAATTTAATGCGTGCTTATAGTGAACGTTAGAACTGTTTTTTACTCCTTATAACAATGCCAAAGAGGCAATGTAAATTTATGGAAGAGCTTGAAAAGAAATTTCCTTGTTTTAGAGCTACGGCAAATAACTACCAGTATTCATCTGAATACAACTGCAATGATTTTTATTCATATTTGCTTGCAAAACTTAAGTTGCTGAATGAAAGTATGATTGGAGTAAAGACAGTAAATAAATCCCTTTAGAGCCTAATTTATGACTTGAGCTAATTATTAATAAATTTGAAAGTGTATTTAATTTTTTTTATTGGGTTATTTTACGATGCTGTATCAACATCTCAGGTTATTTAGCATCTGAATGAAATGAAGGTGATAATGCCGGTGAAATGAGTCTGGGGTCCAACACCGAAAGTTACCCAGCATTTGCTCGTATTGGGTTGAGGGAAAACCCTGGAAAAAAACCTCAACCAGGTAACTTGGCCCAACCGGGATTCGAACCCAGACCACCTTGTTTCACGGCCAGATGTGCTGACCGTTACTCCATAGGTGTGGACTTTAATTTCTTATTGCCAACATACTATTTTTAAGAAGTATAATTTGACATTATTAGCAGTTGTTCCTTCTTTTAGTGTTATTTACGTTCCATTTTGGTATGTGTTTCCATCTTATGATTAACTTTAAATAAAATAAATACTGGACTTTAGAAAAACATGGTGTTCCACTTTTTCCCTAAAGAAAATGATTAAAGTCCCACTTTCACTCAAAGGAATTATGGTTACCCTAAGTATGAACAACATGTAGAAGGTGAGAATATAACTTTTTCCTATACTAGTCAGCATATTTATTTTCATTAAAATATGTAACAGCCAGTCAGTGGACAATTGATCCCACTATGTTTCGATAGGAAAAGAAATTAGCAACACCGCCAAGTAAAAACAGAAAAGTGTCATTGAACTATTATTGTTACCAGAGCAGACTCCTTCAATTATAGGCGCCGACTTTGGGGGTGCTTTGCATTTTGAGCACCCCCAAAATAATTACTGGGTGTGGCAAACACCCCCAATATTATTTATATACAGATTTTCCTGTTTCCATAACTATCCACACTAATGATACAAAGATCATATGCTGATGTAAAAGCAAACGACTTTTTAGTACAGTTACAATCGTTTAATATTTTTTATCACCTAAGGCTACTTGTGAAAGTATTTAGTCATGCTGATGCTGCCAATACTGCATTGCAAAATCGAACCTTGTCTTTCAAGAAAGCTGTGTGTATTCTACAATGCTTGCGTTCCACAGTGTAATTTTCCTTATGTGATGGATTTCCACATTCTGGAGTGAAGTAACATATTTATAAATCAACAACAATGGCATTGCCCGAGCCACAACTTCCACGTAACTGGCAGCCACCTTGACGTTTGGACACTGGATCCATGCCACATATTCATTCATCTGGAGATATGTATTGTAAAGAGTTTTACGAAGTTGTTGACAGTATTGTGAACTGTTTGGTTGATCGCACTGACACTTTTACTGTAGATTTTCTTGTTAAGATTGAGAATTTTCTAATTGGTGGTTTGAATGATAGTGATAGGAATTGGAAGAAATTCTCTTATTTTATGGAAATGACATGGACAAGGAGAGACTACTTTTACACAAGGATATGCTATTACGAGTAGATACTGCAAGATCAAAACTGCACCACATCACAGATTTCGAGACTGTTTTTGATCTACTTTGGAAAGAAGCTCTTCTTTGTGACATGCTACCAGGACTTGTTAAGTTCATGAGATTAGTTCTTACAATACCAGTGTCTACGTCTACTGCTGAGCTGTCAATCTCCTCTCTCTGTAGATTTAAATCCTACATTAGGTCTGGCATGGATCAACAGTGAATGAATAATGTAGCTATTATTCATTCTCATAGAGAAGAAGCTCTGCATTTAGATTTGGATAAAATAGCAAATTAGTTCATCACTACAAATGAAATTCGCAGGCACACATTTGCTATGAAAACGTAATTCGCAAAAGGGCCACCCTTCTGTGGTACAACTGTATTAAGATTTTATTAATCCCCACGAAAAATGGTAGTGTTGTTAATAATGAAATGATTATTGATTAAACAGGCTATGAACAGTGCGTTTATGTGTACCAATTAACAATGTCGTTTGTTGTAATGAAGAAGGACATTAAAGAGTTTCAACATATTAAACTTTAATGTGGTTTTCC